>NC_085096.1:5036093-5056093 GCF_963422355.1 Corticium candelabrum | reverse complement strand
ACACACACACACACACACACACACACACACTTATTTGCTAGTCTCGCGTAGCCAGACCCCTTTCGCCGCGGCCTCCCCGGCGAAATGGGGTCTGGTGTACAGCCTTTGATGTCGCTGTGTGCCGCGTAGCCAGAAATCGGCTATCTAAAGACCGGATTTTGTTTCTTAAACGCTTCACTAAAGACGAGACTGGTATGCACGCAATGCAATCCTATCTCAATAGCTTCTCTTGTTTCGTAGAGAACAACTCGAAGACTAGAGCTAGAGTCGTCGCTGTTTGTGAAATCTGCATGTCTACAGCAGCGATTAAACGCGGCCGCGGGGACGTTGACGTCGACAGGCATCGATTTCATGCAGCCATGATCGACGTCGTACGATCTAGCGTTGTGCGCTCTTGTCACAACGGAGACTGAATGTAAACGTACTCGGTGCTGTTTGCTGTTTTTTGACGTCTAAGGCGACCGCATACAGTCCGGAGTGAGCGATGTCTGGAAGGGCTTGGAGCTGCATGACGTCATCGAAACAAGATGAGTTGTCTTTCTGTGTTTGGGTAATCATTTCATGTGTTTTGTGCTTTGCTTTGGTGAACACATACAGTAGCAACCAGGAAGAGACCACGTTGTGATTGGAGTAATATGAACGGAAGCAGCTTGGGTTGCAGACTTCACTTTTGACACTGCATGTCAATCTGTGGAACACGCAAGTCTCTACTACTTACATTATATGATACAGTATCTGCCTGGCCCTGAGTAACCTTTACGTAACGATCAACACTGCATACGTATACTGCATGATCATCATGTATTTATTCATAGATATACATATATGGTAGTCCATATATAGCTAGTCTAGAGTTTTTTTACTAAGTCTTTTGTACTAAATAGACAACAGTTGGTCACTGTATCTTCTACTCAGATCAAAGTTGGGATCCCACTATACATTTCCATCAGATTGTATTGATTTGCAAGAATTTCGTCTAGTTGATATGTATTCGAGTGCCTCCACAGTGAGTTGAAAGAAAAATTTTTGATGTCATTTAGTAAAGTAGACAGCACATTGAGAGTTCTGATAGCCACAACAGCATTTGGGATGGGTGTTGACATTCCCAACATTAGGTGGATTGTTCATTGGAGTCCTCCAAGACTCATTGAAGATTATGTCCAAGAGACTGGGCGAGCTGGAAGAGATGGCTTGACAGCAACTGCACTGCTTGTATATGGACATCTGCACAGGACAGTTTCATCCTCGATGAAAAAGTATGGACAAACTTTTACAACTTGTTGTAGGAAGTGCTTATTTGCTGATTTTCTATTTGCTGGTAGTGAAGACAGTGCAGGAAAAGGATGTGGTTGTTGTGATGTTTGTGCACTTAGTTGTGACTGTGGTAACTGCTGTACCTTTGACCTTCCAGTGAAATAAATAACTGCATGTTGTAATAACTGTCTAAAATTCTAGATCATGTAGCGCTGCATGCATGATCATAAATCATGCAATGAAACATAACTGTCTGACATGTCGACGTGCTTTTGTGTTTGGTGAAACAACCAGATGCTATCACTTTGTTGAGCAAGAGAAAACAGTTGGATGGAAGTAGTCTCCCTGGAGCTCCACATACTCTGGAAGTTACGCTGCAGGAACACGCGTAATATCTAGCTCTTCCAAACAACACATCGAATCTGTACCACCTTGGGACGTCCAGCATTTCTGTCAACGTGGTCTCTTCCTGGTTGCTACTGTATGTGTTCACCAAAGCAAAGCACAAAACACATGAAATGATTACCCAAACACAGAAAGACAACTCATCTTGTTTCGATGACGTCATGCAGCTCCAAGCCCTTCCAGACATCGCTCACTCCGGACTGTATGCGGTCGCCTTAGACGTCAAAAAACAGCAAACAGCACCGAGTACGTTTACATTCAGTCTCCGTTGTGACAAGAGCGCACAACGCTAGATCGTACGACGTCGATCATGGCTGCATGAAATCGATGCCTGTCGACGTCAACGTCCCCGCGGCCGCGTTTAATCGCTGCTGTAGACATGCAGATTTCACAAACAGCGACGACTCTAGCTCTAGTCTTCGAGTTGTTCTCTACGAAACAAGAGAAGCTATTGAGATAGGATTGCATTGCGTGCATACCAGTCTCGTCTTTAGTGAAGCGTTTAAGAAACAAAATCCGGTCTTTAGATAGCCGATTTCTGGCTACGCGGCACACAGCGACATCAAAGGCTGTACACCAGACCCCATTTCGCCGGGGAGGCCGCGGCGGAAAGGGGTCTGGCTACGCGAGACTACTTATTTGCAACTTTTTCAATCTACTCAACTGCATTACGCTTTAGAACGTAAATTACCCGCGTCCTATTGCTTTAATTAAACTCTGACTGCAGCGTGCGCATCTTGCACTCTACTAGACCACTAGAGGATGGCGTGACTGGCGAACGCACAGCACATCGCACGTCCTATTGGCGGTAGCAATTTATCTTCCCGCTTTTGCAATACACGCGTCCTATTACTCTATGCATCTTACACACTCCAGACAACGCAGTTTCTACTCTACGCATTCCCCATCCCAGACTATTCCCATATGCATAAAACGTCATGACCTATTCGTGGGGAATGACGCCATTGCCGCAATGAAGACGTAGCTTCCGTGACATACGTATATATGTATGGACGTATTGCGCGTGATGTGTGTTATAATTCCGTAGTCTTGGCAGCGCTAACTCGTCCTATGGGATGAGATATCATTTTACCACAACTAATTTGCATCTCAGCCCAGCTGACTACAGCGCGTCAATCGTGTCATAATTAAGACGATTGACGATCATACCATTGAACAAACATTTTATGGTATATATATAAATGAAATTTTTGCATTCAATTGCTAGTTTATGGGGCTACCAGATGCATGCAGAAGCTTCAAGATAATACTATAATTATGCTTTACTTTTATTAATTATTATTAATTATATAGATTATTCTATTTTGTATCATCGCGTTTTCAAATTCTGCTTTACCATGCCCTTTACGAACTGTTTAATTAACTAATTATAGAAATTAAATAAGGTAGGTACGTGATTGAAAGTGAACACTGTACACATTATTTACTTGAAAAAGGATGTGAGGGCGCGTTTACACTTGTACCTAAACCGCTTTAAGCTAAAATGATTTAAGAATTGACCTGTTTCCACCTGCACTAAACCAGTTACATGTTAAACCTAAACCGCTTTCTAAAACCTACTTCAAAGTAGGTTAATTGAGCAAAGTGATTTTGGTTTAACTGTCACGTAACAGTAGCGCGCCTGCTTAGATGGATTCTGAAAACGCCAATTTTGCAAATATTGACTATTTGCCGGGATAGGATTGCTCTAGAGATGTAAGGGTCGTCAGCAAGGGCAAAGAAATCAGCAGCTAGAGAGAGAGAGAGAGAGAGAGAGAGAGAGAGAGACAAAGATGGAGAGAGAGAGAAAGAGAGAGAGAGAGATATGGAGAGAGAGAGAAAGAGAGAGAGAGAGAGAGAAAGAGAGAGAGAGAGAGAGAGAGAGAGAGAGAGAGAGAGATGGAGAGAGAGAGACAGAGAAAGAGAGAGACAGAGAGAGAGAGAGAGAGAGAGAGAGAGAGAGAGAGACAGAGAGAGAGAGAGAGAGAGAGAGAGAGAGAGAGAGATGGAGAGAGAGAGAGAGAGAGAGAGAGAGAGAGAGAGAGAGAGAGAGAGAGAGAGAGACAGACAGACAGAGAAGACGGTATCCTTAGTCATTGTCATGCAAATTCCTACTAGCAGATGCTGACTCAGTGACAACCAACAGTTGCCTTGACTCGGAGGCCCAATTCTTCAGATTAGTTAAGGCTCTCCTAGACGGTTTGTTTAGCACATCCCGGATGTGCTAGTTCCCAGTGGGAACAGTCGCTTTCTTGAAGTGGTTTAGTTTTATGCATATAACTAGTTGAAGGTGCAGCTAGCGGAAACACAGCCTCAAAGTCCAAATATAATTTTAGACTTCTACACTGAGACTTATAATTAACTAACTGACTAAGTACCCTGTTCTTTACCCGGGCAAATTAAAAATTAACACAAATTCTAGCGTATACCTATACTTTGGACATCACAAAAATTCGGTAATTTGGTGGCTACAACGCAAACTCTCAAACTTGGGAGTATGCGAGCACATCTTTGCCGTTCCCCGCCTACATCAATCTGAAGCGGTATATACGGGTAGAGCAGAGCGTTTGTGACGCCACAATAAATGCACGACGTCACAACAGGTGACGCAACAACGGATGGGCCATAGAATAAGATCAAGAACTATACAGATGAACGTCAGCAACGCATATCTATATCACACACAGTACCAAAAACGTCAGAAATTGCTATTCCAAGTAAGAAAAGTCCGCATGTTAAAGGAGAATCGAAGAAGTGCAGTGGTTTGCGAGAGCATGAGGAACAAACGTTTTGTGACGTCACAATTTTCAAAAAACCGCCAGCACAAAGCAAGGTACAGGGCCCCGGCCATCGCCAAGACCACCAGTTGCTAGGTCATCTGCTAAAGCAGGAGAGGAAAATAACAGCTGTTTACAAGCAATTTTGCAATAAAAATTTAAAATGGCTGCGACCATGGACCTACTTTCCTGTAAAGATATAGACTAATTAAGATTTTGCTGAGTTTAGACAATATTTTTGCACGCTAAATGAAATGTAAAACAAGAGATCGACTGAGACTTACAATTGCAGTCGACTTGATAAATCCTGAACTACGCACTGTCTACGCAACGCTATATCGTGCAATGCTATAGCGTGCGCGTGCGCATACGTCATCCGAACCCGTTTTCTGTTCCTGAGGGCAGTTACCATAGGGCGATCTCACTTCCGATGGCATATTTGACACAATTGACGCGCTTGTCGTCGGCTAGGCTGAGATATCACATGACAAGTCGGATAGCTCGGCCAACGAGTGCAACAAGCTAGGATAGCCCATCCGACGAGTGAATCTACTAGGCTAGCCCAGCCGAGGAGTACTTGACACAATTTACGCGTGCTACCTCCATGGGCTAGAATGAGAACGATGCATGTAATATGATATCGCAGCCCAGCCGACGGAAATATGACATACATCACGCGCCTGAGTCCTACGCCAACTCACGCTTTGGTCTGTCTGGATAAATGTAACGCGCCGATCGACACGATAGCGGTTTCGGTTCGTCGCTAAACGCGACGGAAGGTTTACGAGTCAGATTTCGCCCGAATTGCCTCCGACGCCCAGAAAAGAGACTTTCGCGGACTGAAATGAGATGCTCCAGAGTTTGTTTGTTCAATTAACCGAATATGCGGATGTGAGGAGCGCTCGCCAGCCACTTTATGCCATCCTCTGCCAGTCTGGTCTATAGTAGAGTGCAAGCTAGACGGTTCTGCTGCAATCAGAGGTTCGCGTGTTTGTGCGTGCGTTCGTCCGTACATCTCTTGGTATATCACGGAAGGTGCGTCTTTATTGCGGAAGGAGCGTCATTATCCACGAATAGATCATGACGTTGTATGTGGGAAGAGTCTGAGATGGAGAATGCCTACTAGTACAGTCTAATCTGCGCTGTCTGAAGGACGCTTGTATTGTAAAACCGCGAAGATAGAATGCTACCGCTCATATGTAACGTGAGGTCGTCTGTCACGCCATCCTCTAATGGTATAGTAGAATATATAATGCTTCCGCTGCAGTCTGAGTTGAATTAACCAAAGCAAGAGGACGTGTGTATTGTACGTTCCAATGTGCGTTGCAGCTGAGTAGATTAAAAACTTGCCAAATAAGTGTGCGTGCGTGCGTGCGTGTGTGTGTGTGTGTGTTTTTGTGTATGTGTGGTGAGTTTGTGAGTGTGCGTGTGTGTGTGTGTTTGTATGTGTTTGTGTGTGTGTGTGTGTGTGTGTGTGTGTGTGTGTGTGTGTGTGTGTGTGTGTGTGCAAATTTCGTCTCTAGAGCAAGACACGAACTCTCCCTACAGTGAGATTGTGAAATGGGAGCTACGGTATACGCCAAATAATAGACAACTGGCAAAAGTTAGCTTTTACGTTTACTTCGCTTGTATAAATCTACTACTAATAAGACGTGTGAGGACTAGTAATATATTCATTTACAGTAATGTCTATAGGTAGCCCTAATTTCATACTTAGACAACATGCTATGCGTGCATT
Organism: Corticium candelabrum; assembly: GCF_963422355.1. Classification (NCBI taxonomy): domain Eukaryota; kingdom Metazoa; phylum Porifera; class Homoscleromorpha; order Homosclerophorida; family Plakinidae; genus Corticium; species Corticium candelabrum. Next base: position 5,049,919 of record NC_085096.1, on the reverse strand, counting down.
GGAATCAAGAGCATTATGGTGTTGGATAGGTTCGTAGACAAGCCGTTCAAGGGTTGACTAACCGGCTTGTGTCGTCGGTGATCACGTTGAATGATTTTGCAATGCCAAACATTTATTTCCTTTTGCGAGACAAACAGCTTATAATCCATGCGGCAGCGTTATTTCTATTTTAGTCTAGAATGTTACTCAACAAGTTGCAAACAGCGCGTTTACTGAAACATACGAGTCACAGTCACTTTATGGGTCTGTCGTCTCAAGGTCGTTTCCGTCGTGTTCGTCCATCAGGCATTGCAATCGGTCCAAGGAGCCCACTTGCAAGGTGCACCCTTGCAGCACGAACCGCAGCTGTAGACAGGATAACAGGCGCAAGCAGTACCGGCTGGCCAACAGCTATTTACGTCGTTTTCACGGCAGATTCCGTTGTCACACCTTAAACCGTCCTTGCAAATCTTCTTCAGGTAGTTGTCGCCTTTCCAGGTGGAATTCATCGGAACACAACCTTTTTCACCTTTGTCGAGCAAATTGAATGGGCCGATGACATCAAGAGAGTAGGCAGTAGTGACCAAGACGAGAAAGAGAAAAACCTTCATGCCGAAACCGTACAGTGACAACAGCACAGAATGAATACGCTGCTCGAATGCGGACAATTATATTGAACAAAATATCTAGCACTATCACATGATGTAACATAACTCAATAAGGTATATGTGTGACAAAAGTCGTTTGGTCGGCTCATTGATGTGGATTCGTCGGCTCATTGATGTCGAAGTCGGCTCATTAATGTGGAATCGGCGGCTCATTGATGTCGGCGTCGGCTCATTGATGTCGAAACGTCGGCTCATTGATGTCGACGTCGGCTCATTAATGTCAAATCGTCGGCTCATTGATGTCGGTGTCGGCTCATTGATGTCAAATCGTCGGCTCATTGATGTCGGCGTCGGCTCATTGATGTCGAAACGTCGGCTCATTGATGTCGACGTCGGCTCATTAATGTCAAATCGTCGGCTCATTGATGTCGGTGTCGGCTCATTGATGTCGAATCGTCGGCTCATTGATGTCGACGTCGGCTTATTAATGTCAAATCGTCGGCTCATTGATGTCGGCGTCGGCTCATTGATGTCGAATCGTCGTCTCATTGATGTCAGCGTCGGCTCATTGATGTCGAATCGTCGGCTCATTGATGTCGACGTCGGCTCATTAATGTCAAATCGTCGGCTCATTGATGTTGGTGTCGGCTCGTTGATGTCGAATCGTCGGCTCTTTGATGTAGACTATGGTGTGCCGTTTCTACCAAAACAAGTGCATAGTGACTATTGCTCATCGTCAAAAGCGCATTGTGATGTTTCAATTAGCCGACGTCGACATCAATGAGCCGACGAATCCACATCAATGACCCAACCAAATGACTTTTGTCACACATATGCCTTATTGAGTTAGGTTACATCATGTGATTGTGCTTTATGGTTTGCTCAATATAATTTTTTGCATTCGAGCAGCGTATTTATTCTGTGCTGTTGTCACTATACGGTTGGAGCATGAAGGTTTTTCTTTTCTCGTCTTGGCCGCTATTGCCTACTCTCTTGATGTCATCGGCCCATTCAATTTGCTCGACAAAGGTGAAAAGATTGTGTTCCGATGAATTCCACCTGGAAAGGCGACAACTACCTGAAGAAGATTTGCAAGGACGGTTTAAGGTGTGACAACGGAATCTGCCGTGAAAACGACGTAAACAGCTGTTGGCCAGTCGGTACTGCTTGCGCCTGTTATCCTGTCTACAGCTGCGGTCCGTGCTGCAAGGATGCACTTTGCAAGTGGGCTCCTTGGACCTATTGCAATGCCTGATGGACGAACACGACGGAAACGACCTGGAGACGACAAACCCGCAAAGTGACTGTGACTCGTATGTTTCAGTAAACGCGCTGTTTGCAACTTGTTGAGTAACATTCTAGACTAAAATAGAAATAACGCTGCCGCATAGATCTTAAGCTGTTTGTCTCGCAAAAGGAAATAAATGTTTGGCATTGCAAAATTATTCAACGTGATCACCGACTACACAAGCTGATTAGTCGACCCTTGCACGGCTTGTCTACGAACCTATCCAACACCATAATGCTCTTGATTCCAATGCAAGCATGTGCATGTTTCGATTACACAATTGTCTAAGTATGAAATTAGGGCTACCTATAGACATTTTGTAAATAAATATATTATTAGCCCTCACTCGCCCTATTATACATACAAGCGAAGCAAACGTAAAAGTTAACTTTTGCCAGTTGTCTATTATTTGGCGCATACAGTAGCTCCGATTTCACAATCTCACTGTAAGGAGGGTTCGTGTCTTGCTCTAGAGACGAAATTTGCACACACACACACACACGCAGGCAACTAGTTAAATGCATAAAACTAAACCACTTCAAGAAAGCGACTGTTTCCACTAGGAACTTGCTCATCCGGGATGTGCTAAACAAACCGTCTGGGAGAGCCTTAACTAATTTGAAGAATTGGGCCTCCGAGTCAGGGCAACTGTTGGTTATCACTGCTTCGGCATCTGCTAGTAGGAATTTGCATGACGATGACTAAGGACACCGTCTTCTCTCTCTTTCTCTCTCTCTCTCTCTCTCTCTCTCCATCCTTCTCTCTCTCTCTCTCTCTCTCACTCTCTAGCTGCTGATTTCTTTGCTCTAGCTGACGACCCTTACATCTCTAGGGCAATCCTATTCCGGCAAAATTATCAATATTTGCAAAATTGGCGTTTTCAGAATCCATCTAAACAAGCGCGCTACTGTCACGTGAAAGTTAAACCTAAACCACCTTGCTCAATTAACCTACTTCGAAGTAGGTTTCAGAAAGCGATTTAGGTTTAACATATAACTGGTTTAGTGCAGGTGGAAACATGTCAATTCTTAAACCATTTTAGCTTAAAGCAGTTTGTAAAGAGGTTTAGGTACTAGTGTAAACCCGCCCTCAGATCCTTTTTCAAGTAAATAATGTGTACAGTATTCACTTTTAATCACGTACAGTACCTACCTTATTTTAATTTCTATAATTAGTTAATAAACAGTTAGTAAAGGGCATGGTGAAGCAGAATTTGAAAACGCGATGATACAAGATAGAAAGATCTATGTAATTATTATAAGTAAAGCATAATTATAGTATTATCTCGAAGCTTCTGCATGCATGTGGTAGCCCCATAAACTAGCAATTGAATGCAAAATAATTTCCTTTATATATACCATAAAATGTTTGTTCAATCGTCTGATCGTAAATCGTCTGAATTATGACACGACTGACCTACTGCAGTCGGCTGGGCTGAGATGCAAATAAGTTGTGGTAACATGATATCTCAGCCCAGGGGACGAGTTAGCGCTGCCAAGCCGACGAAATTATGACACACATCACGCGCAATACGTCCGTACATATATACGTATGTCACGGAAGGTACGTCTTCATTGCGGCAATGGCGTCATTCTCCACGAATAGGTCATGACATTTTATGCATATGGGAAGAGTCTGGTATGGGGAATGCGTAGAGTAGAAACTGCGTTGTCTGGAGTGAGTAAGATGCATAGAGTAATAGGACGTGTGTATTGCATAAGCGCGAAGATAAATTGCTACCGCCCATAGGACGTGCGATGTGCCGTGCGTTCGCCAGTCACGCCGTCCTCTAGTGGTCTAGTAGAGTGCAAGATGCGCACGCTGCAGTCAGAGTTTACCTAAAGCAATAGGACGCGTGCATTGTACGTTCTAACGCGTAATGCAGTTGAGTAGATTGAAAAAGTTGCAAATAAGTGTTTGTGTGTGTGTGTGTGTGTGTGTGTGTGTGTGTGTGTGTGTGTGTGTGTGTGTGTGTGTGTGTGTGTGTGTGTGTGTGTGTGCGCGCGCGCGCGTGCTATTTGCGTGCTTGCGCTTGTGTCAAGTATATCTGTAGGTAGATGTTGACCCAAGATCAAGTAAAATTTCTGCTTGCGCAAATGGATAGTGGAGGTATATACGAAAACAGCGAAAATGGTTGTTAAGGTACGCAAAGCAGCAAAAAATAATATTAATTAAACTAAATTTGCAATGTTTAGCACATTTCTATATCTAAATACAAATCTCTGATGTGGTTTTTAATTAAAGTTTTGGAAGTATATACTCAATGGCATGTCTACTGTCTAGTACAAAAAATCATCGTCAAGTATGAATAAGCACGGTAACTTAGCACGTTTCCCTTTGCTTATACGCTACTGATGGTACGGCTATTAACTGGCGCGGATACAGTATTTTCGAAAGATGGGGTCCATGCAGTTTTTAGTCACACAACTTAGCAGCTGAATCTCTAAATCATAAACTACGCAACCAGCAAACTCACTTCAATCAATGTTTTGGTTAATTTCCTTGCATATTAATTATTATTATGAGCATATTAGTTAGAATTGAACGAATAAAGAATCCATCAAAACTTTCAGGTACATGTACGTTCTCTTTACTAACACAACAAACAAGATTCATGGTACCTATAACCTGAACTCTTAAACATTCTGCTAGAATGGAGTCTAATAAAATTCTCAACTACTTCTTTAGACTCAATTTTGACATATCTAATCCTGTCAATCATCCTTCATGATTCGTGCTACAACAGAGAAGGATCCTTTAGCCTCACAGCTGCTAACGGAAAATGTGCAACTAATTATAGGGGATGCTGTTAGATGCATGGAAAGATATCTACGTCACACTGTTGAAGACGATCAATCAAATTAGTTGGTAGACTATAGATCAAGCTCGGTACCACTAACAGCACGATCGTTCTTTCTGTGTGCGCGAAGACGGAATCCTTTCATAGTCTTGTTTCATAGTCTATAGCACTACATTCAAAGTGCGAATATAACTTTTCAAATGAAGGGGTCCAGTTGTATCATTAGACACGCCCCTGCTGAATCTGTGGATGATATACAAAACCAGTAAACTCACTTCAATCCGTATTAGGATTAATTTCCCGGCATATTCATTTAATTCATTAAATCATTTAATAGTCATATAAGTTTAGAATTAAACAAATTAACCATCCATTAAAACATTAAGGTATGTTTACTTTAATAACATAACAGACAAGAGTCATTTATTATTTTTACTATGGTGGGCGTGCAGTTGAAGAGTAGAGATTCCGACAACAAAGACCCCTCCACTCTACCCGAACATGATCAATTTCACAAAATTCACATTTATTACACTTACTTGTAGAATCTTTCGTTACGCAAAAATTAATAATTTGACATAAAATTGATCTACTTATCTACTCAAAATAAAAAGTTACAATAACACACATATTAATGTTTTGTGATTTGCGTTTAGAAAAGAGCTACACAGGATCAGCAATGAGGAGTAGCAGGACCGGATCCAGGAATTTTTGAAGAGAGGGAGTTTACCTGGTAGCAGTTATTTATAGCATTAATAATTTTCTTCTTTCTAGTAAAATTATATAAAATTTTTGAACTACGCCTTTGAAAAAGAGAGGATTTCAACCCCCTGAACCTCCCTCTGGATCCGACTCTGAGTAGTGCAGCTAGCTTGGGTGGTGGTGGTGGAGGACTAGGAAATAAATATTCAAGTCGTGAAGGAGGTGACGGTGGAGCACATTCTTCTTCTGGTATAAGTTGGCAAGTACTCAATCTATTTATCCAAAGTCTGTTTACACATACTGGTATAACTAATGTATACAATTTGACTTGATGTGCTTTACCAGGAGTTGGGAGAAACGGTGGCGGAATTGTTATGATATTCACTCTTGGAATCATCGGATCAGCAGAAACAATTAGTCCATGTGATGGTAAAGGGCAAGACGGCGGTCATAATTTGCTAAAGGTGGAGCGCCAAGTGGGGCCGGTGCAGAAGCTGGTTGTTCAGTTCTCTTAATTATTGATGCCGAATTACATAAAAATGGATCAGTGAGCATAGATATACGTGACAAAAGGAGCTGCAGAAACAAAATCTAATATCGGATATAAATGTAGTGCATGGGATGGCGAAAACAGAAGACAATGACTCTGAACTAGACAAAAAATGAAAATGCCACTAGTTACAAACGAAAAATTGCATTGAATTGATTAGATAACTACAATCATAATGTTTGCTGGACTAACATCTCAAAACATGCGATTGTTAGAGTAGATAGTAACGAAAACAGAAACAGCCGTTGAACCATGGAACTACACACTATATCTAGCAAGACCGAAGCATAGTTTTATACAGACGTACAACGTATTAAGCAGTGAAGTTGAAACTACCTCAAACGAGCATAACTCTGGTCTCATTTGTGTTTATATACGTACATATCCAGACTCATATCAGAGATACTCACAGGGTTACTGCTGAAGGAAGGTTGTGCGTCAGTTTTTGATGACGTCATCAAAAAATTTTAAGTTAATGATATAAAGTAATAATGCTATTCAACTAACTTGTAATTATAACAGATTACCAGTGCAATAATGCAGGGTAGAACCTTAACACTTAAACGCCTCACAATTTGACAGACTTGTAATAATTAGTCCTGAATTGTGAAACTTAATGACCATACTACGAAGGGTTATCTAGACAAACAAGTTAATCACACCAGCCACGAAAAAGAGCCGGATATTTATCGTTTATCTTCTACAAGTACCTCAAACGCAAATATTTGGGCAAGAAATAATGCATGCAACCTCTTTACGTACACATTCAACAGTAATTCATTAAGCAATAAGTGACATCTGTTTCAAAACATTTTTAAAATATTAGAAAACTACTTGAGCTCAGTCTCTTACAATTTTATTCTTAATCTGCTTTATCTATATAATTAAATTAACATTACATTGGCGGATACAGAAACATGGCACGAATGGACCGGGCCCCCTGTTGCTACGTTGGTAACTTGCTAGTGTCTTAGACATTCTGATTGTAATGTTACCTTTAATGGCGAATATAGAAATTGAAAATACAAAGTTATAACAAGATATCAAGATTTGATATCAAGAATATTGTTCTCTTAGTCTGATAGAATATGCTCGTGTGGCGTAAGACTCCAGCTGTGAAATCGTTAGTAGGGCTTGTCGTACGTTTAGAAAACTAAAACTTCCAAAGATCTCAATTTAAAATGATACTGACATGATGATCATTGATCGGGTCTATCTACATCCAATAAATATAAAATTATCAACGTATTGTGCAAAATTGGGAGAGTGTGCTTTGTTGCGAACGTGGTTGGGACCTTCCTTTTCAAAATTATCGATCGCCATGCACCTGTAACTTCTTTTTCTATCAATTTCAGCTAATGTCGTGACCCTAAGTTCAACGTTTTGATTTACGCACAAAACTTTAAAATAGATTTCAATCATCGAGAAATTAAAAAATTATAATCCCAATACAACAAACTAATAAACAAGACCATACTACTAAGAAGTATTACCATGTGCACATCCATGCGTTTGCTGGTTTTGACAATACGCATACTAAACTTGAACTCCGTACTAATCAAAACTGCAAATGTATAGGAACTGTTGTTTTCCTAAGTTTCGCGCTGGTCCGACGCCATTCAAGCTGTATTCATAAGCTGTTTCCAGTATAGCAGACACCGTCTACCAAATCCCGTTACGTATTTGCCTCAATCAGCAAGATACACACACACACACACACACACACACACACACACACACACACACACACACACACACACACACACACACACACACACACGTACACACACACACACACGTACACACACACACACACACACACACACACACACACACACACACACACATATATATGTATGTATATAACATCGTATTTTGATCGTCACAGCAAAATTCTATATCGTAGGTAAATAATCAGTTTTCTTATTCATTTGGTCACGTGTTACATAGGAGGCTGAAGGAGACGTCGAGTTAGTCATACTTAGAACGTCACGTGACTGACCAACCTTACTGCATGTACCCTAGCTCTTTTCCGCCTCTGCTAGACCAGACGGTCGCCTACGCCTCAGCTAACAACTTTTCCTAACTAACTCAACAAAGGAAATAGAATTTAGAGATAGGACTCACTATACTACAGCGGAGTTAATTGTCTGTTCATTTCTAAACGAAAACAAAGCCACGCATCTACTTTGATTGATATCAGACAGAAGACAACTTGCAACCATTCGTGTTACTGTAACGTCACTATCCGATAGTACGTCACGCGCAGACAAACTTGTACCTGACAGAACTCGCTCACTAACTCTAGCTATAGACCTAGTGCTATAGAGAACGTCTACAGGTAAGGCGACACGTTCTCAAAGCATTCACAGTAGTGCGTGACAAACGTTGAAATGCGATACGCTATTTCAGTAACAGCTGGAACACAACGCGAAGGCTATATCCGGGTGTTTAACAATAACCATGGTACAGTACACTGTAGTAACCTGAAAATGACAAATTTCGTTTGACAGTGATTAGATTATTATCTGTTATTACTTTCACTCATCTTGTAAAAGTGTATGCGGAAGGAAACACATTAATTTTATCAACCAATCTAAAACGTACAGCTAGACCATCTAGAAATTTAGGTGTGGACTCTGACCACACGTGACCCGCTGTCACGGAACTTGAACTTTCCGTTTTACAAGGCGTATACAGCGTCATATCTAGGACTTGCAGGCGAAATAGACAGACGATTTCAGTATAATCATTGCAGAAGTTTGAGACTTAAATCTGTCAGACTAGCAATATGTTAGTGCAACACATTTTGGATCTGGTTTCGTCCCAACTTCGCAGTCAACGAGAGAACAAACGATTTCTATCAGTGAGTTCTTATCAAATTAATATGACAACAATTCGTGTGTCAGAACAACAACAACGACAGGTGCATGTTTATTGACGTTTCTGAGCCTAGGTTAAACCTACAAATTATTGTGGCCTCAGCTCACAATATTGAGCGATAGCATCGCAAGCCAAGCTTTCCTCCGCGGTCGCTGTGAAGAACACATTGAGCGTGTAGAAAGACTTCGACGCCATTAACGCGTTTCTATCTTTCTGTATATCCATGTGTATACGAGTCTACTCGACTCTACGCGTAACCGTTTATGTATAATTATTGATTGAAAACACAGCTGCCACCTAAACGTATTGGAGACAGGCTAGAATCCGCCCAACTGTTTGTTTACATACAATGGCATAGGAAGATATTCGCTAGCGTGGGCTGTACCTTGAGTGAGTAAGCAAAAACTACTCGCTTGCCAGACCGTAAAAAGATTTGCAAAATCCACTGGCACAGAAACTTTGGATTTCTTCCCTCAGCGAGGGAATTTCAGCTCCCCAGTCCCCTCGCTTTCTACGCTGGTGAAATACAAGCCAGGACTTCAGGATTAGCTAGTGTCGAAGAATTGTGACAAGGGCGGAGTGAGACTGGATCGAGTCATCGAGGGAGGTTAACTTAGCCATTGAAAATATGCAATTTATGCATGTTTTTTGTAGATCACGGCGTTGGTTTCATTCCAAATTGCAAATTCCTGATTTCGTTCAGATGTGATCAATAAACGTGTTTATACCTTCGCCTACAATTGGAACTTGAGGGCAGGGTAAATAAATAAGTAAATAAATAAATAAATAAATAAATAAACAAATAATGTGTTAATAGGGTACTTTTCAGCTACAAAAGGAGTTTGTTAATTCCCAGATTGCTATCATTGTTAATGTTAGGCACCGTGGATAGTAGTCATGTTTGCAGAGAATGTAATGTCTACAAGCTGTTGCTGAAATTGCACCTCTCTCTCGACGTTTTCACCGGTGCTATTTTTTCGAGAACGTGTCATCTTACCTGTAGACGTTCCAGCACTTTGTTTAGAGTTAGTGAGTGAGTTATAAGTCTCATCGTCAGGTATGAGGTCGTGCTTCCTCACACTGTCTTTATTAAAGGCAGCCCAAAAATGCCTTGTATAAATGAAGAGTTGTAATTAAGCAAACATCGAAGACGTTTCTGGTGTTTAGAGCAAAGAGCACAGAATATCCTGATGACATTTCCATCAATTGAGTCATAACGCAGCCGCTCATTTAAAGGATAAATTTCTTTACCCCGGCGTTGCAGTGTTGCTAAATTTATGGAAACATTAACCAAAAGGCGTGGACCACATGTTTCTGCAGTAGATGCAAAAATATTTTCTGTTTTACCCATCGATAATGTCCTGAGTACCTGCTTTTGTGCACTAACACTAATATTTCTTTCTGTAGTCTCAGCTAGATAAAAACATTTATCAGGAGCTTGGCCAAGGTCAATATAAATATCACATTCAGTAGGGCTGAAGCGATAAAACTCTTGCATTCTAGCTTGGCCTGATATCATACCATTGGTAGTTCCATCTTTTTGTAAGTGCACAGAATTGCTAGAGCGTGATATTGACGAATAAAGCACTACAGGAACAAAGTGATTCGGTTCAAACTAACGACCAGATTGACATATTTGTGTTGTGTAGACCACAAGATATTAAAGGTGGTATTGTTGTAATTTGAAATTTCTTTATTGCCGATGAGGTGTATTGTAGCATTCACAAATGCCCGTATTGTCTTGTTACGCATAGGGTAGACTAAGTTGACATTGGCTTTGATGACGTTGCAAGCTGTACGGTACCGGCCACTATACTACTACTCAACACAGCTTCGTTTGTTACAATGGAAGTTACTGGCCGTTACTTGGCTGCAAATGAAATTTACGAATGCTAATGTAATGCTACATATGTCCGTCCTTCTCGAAAAACAGCTTGTATTGCTGCGAGCGAAGCAGATGACCGTTCCCGTACCAGAAGAACTCTTGCCGGTCTCGATTTGACAAAATGACTGATGTGTCCAACAGAAAACCCAAAACGTAAGGACAGAAGAAAAATGGAGAAGACCACCGTTGCTAACTTGATTGTGCTACAGCTACATTTCTCCATGCAGCAAATCATTGCGACTCCAAAAAAAGTTTTGTATAAGATTCAAAGTGCTGATGTACATGCTAAAGGTGTAGTGTATCACAATTCATGCTACAAAATTATAAATCACCTAAAAGTTTGAAAAATTACTAATGAAAAAGCAGTGGGATGCCGAGACAACGGACAGTCCTCACAAGCAAGCGTTTGAACGACTAGCGCAAGACGTTGAAAAAGATATTCTAGAAGAAATGCATAATGTCATGTCTTTGTCCAGTTTATGCTCGACTAACAAAATAACCTTGACAAAATTGGTGTGTCTGCCGACTGGTACCGCGCACATGCACTACAAATTCGTCTAACCAGGCACTTTGGCAACAGATTGTCATTCCACCGCCCGCAGAAACGTAATCAAGCTCAATATGTTTCTAGCAGTGCTGCATTATTGGGTATTCTTCTAGAACGCATTTAGGAAATGAATGATAGCAGATCTATGAATATAGACGACTGTGATAACGAGGACGCTCCTCAGGACGCTGCAGATGAGTATCGCCTTTCCAATGTCATCGCCGGCAATACTTACTCAATTTTTGCTGCTGCAACGATCTTGAGACAAGCAATTTTGGAAATGCCAAAACTATGCCGTTTCCTCCCAATCCGTCTGATCTCCACGAAAGCAATTGTAAAATTCATACTTCGTTGTACAAGATGCACTAAAGAAACATATTCATCGGGCAGACTATCCAGCAGGCGTATGGTTTCGAGCTTTGGAAAGCAATCCGTATATTCCTTCTCCTTGTGACTGAGGAAGGAAAATGCTAGACGGCGAACTGACGATAAACTGGATGGCCAAGAATCCAGCTCCCAACGAACGGCTATTGCTTGTTCATTGTCAGTGCTAAACGGGTTGCTCTTCCGTAGGATGCTCATGTTATCGTGCGGGATTTCTATGCATGGACTCTTGCAGCTGTGAAAATTGTACTCTAGAAGCAATGCGTGACGTACTAGACGACGACGACGACGACGACGAAAGCCACAACGACAAAGACGACGACAAAGAATTCAACGGCTACGACGACACTGAACTACAATGACCTTTGTTAAAAGAGTATTAAGATTAATTTAAAGTAAAACTACAATCATTTGCATTGATATAACTAGAGTAACAATTCCTACTTCTTTAAAACATTGTTCTGTATGAAGATATATAAATATACTATTTGCATGTTTCACAGCTTATTGTCTTCTGCATATCCGTCTCCTAGAAACGAAACCTCTACATGTTTCCTCGCGCTCACCGTGCGCAGAGCGATCTATGCGAAAGATACAAGGCCTGAGCTGATCTATTGCTATTTTCTAAAGTCTAAAACATGAAATTAAATTTTACAATTCATAGTATGCGGTAATAGATTAGTAAACTGGAGAAAACGCAATGTCGCTATGGCAACTATACGGAACTTTATGCTTGTCGACAATCGTCTGAAACCCGCACTTAGGGCAAGACTACGATTACGGTGAACAGTGTTGTCCAGGTTTCAAACTCTCTGAAGTACAGATAAACAGTCAAATGTTATTTGTATTTAAGGATTCAAAGAATGCAATCGCTTTTCGCTAGTGCATTGGCTGAGGGACTATTAGGTAATTATAGTTTTATTTAATTGAACGATATCTATATCTATGCTCTACACGGCTTTGTATCCAAAATTTAATCATCTCATTAGACTACATGTCATCATATAAGCGTACGTAGGAAGCAAATTTCAAGCCGTGCAGTCTAACGCGCGCTAATAGGCGTGATAAAAATAGCGTGCTCTACCACTAAGTGCTTGTGACACAAACAAACAGATGGAGTAGCAGAACATGATTTTGCAGTTTAGTGATTCAACGCAGTACCACGGATACTGGAAGAAAGCGTAGTAATGTGTGGGTACATGTATGCAAGGTCACCCCAAAACCGTACAGTACAGGACATGATCGCACGGTCGCACCGCTTCCTACGCAACTGTATCATATATTTTACATAATTAAATAAATAAAATATCTAAATAAATAAAATAAATTAAGTAAATAAATAAATAAATAAATAATATTCTGTTACCACATGACGAAATTGTGCATGACATCAATAGCGCCGATAAACGAATGTATAAGGCCACGATGTTTTAATTTTAACCACTTAGTTGCGTAGAATGATTGTGTTACGACCGTTGTCAAATTTGTTTTGTGGTTTGTTACGTAATTTGAGAATGTACGCATGCGCGCTAAAACTGCGCTAGTAAAAACTGAAAATTAATTGCACTATTTGTGCAGGATGTGTATCTGAAGGTGACATTTGACTTGTTAGTGGCTATCGTGCCAATGAAGGAAGAATTGAAATTTATCACAAGTGAGTAATAATTACAACCATTTTGGAACTCAAGCGCAATTTCTGATTGTGTACAGTGGGGAGTAGGAAGGCGCGTGCAGAGAAGGTTGGGATAATGCTGATGCGAATGTGATGTGTAAGCAATTGGGTTACTCTGGCGGTAATAGTGTCGCTACTGGCTCATTTTCGGACCTTGCTGCGGAAGAATATGGTGTAACAATGTGGGATGCGATCGATGGAATTTACGTTTAGAGCTCTGCTCTAGACCCTTTTCAAACTGGGGCGTTTCCAACTGCGATCATTCTGGATATGCGGGTGTGATCTGCGGTAAGAAAATCAATAGCCGAGGAACACACATGAATGCACACAGACACGAACAGACACATATGTAGACAGACAGAAACACACAGAAGCACACACACACACACACACACACACACACACACACACACACACACACACACACACACACACACACACACACACACACACACACACACACACACACACTTGCTTTTTATAAGAAGTGTCACATTTGAATGGAATTATTTTTTATAAGAAATAATG
>NC_085096.1:5023593-5031093 GCF_963422355.1 Corticium candelabrum | reverse complement strand
GCGTTGGATCGTACAAGACCAGCTGGTTCTATATAAATCATCATGTGCTTTGCTAATGTAGAAAAATTGTCTATAAAGAAATTGTATAATTATACGAAATAAAAATTTGTCTCAAAGTTAGCCAAATGTAGTTGTTGGTTTGTTACGTAATATGAAAAATAATTGTATACTAATATTTGTGCAGGAGGTGCATCTGAAGGTGACATTCGACTTGTTAATGGATATACCGCCAAAGAAGGGAGGGTGGAAATTTATCACAAGTGAGTGATGATTCCGACCGTTTGCAGCTCAAGCACAATTTATGATTCTGTACAGTGGGGAGTGGGGAGGCGTGTGCGGAGACGGTTGGGATGATATTGATGCGAATGTGGTGTGTGAACAGTTGGGTTACACTGGCGTTCATAGTGCGGAAACTGGCTCGTTATTCGGACGAGGATGTGGTAGAATATGGTTAAACAATGTGGAATGCAATCGGTGGGATTATCGTTTAGAGAGCTGCTCCAGATCCTTTTCAAGCTGGGGCGTTTCCAGCTGCGGTCATTCTGGATCTGCGGGTGTGATCTGCGGTAAGACAATCACTAGCAAAAAGAAATAATTGCCTTTTGCCTCTAAGTACAGCTTCGCTAGCTGAAGAATTCACTTTTTAAGATCAGAGTAGTGGCAGCAAATAAAAGAGATAATTATTAAGAGACGATATGTTAATGACGTCACGTTCAATAGTTTCTCAATCTAATTAGCTGTTAATTTTTTTATACAAACTCAAACACACACTGCACAAACAAACACCACACACACACACGTGTGCTTTCTACTTCATATAAAAAATGTCATATTTAAATTTTTGATTACTTTTAGAGACACCCATCACTGGGAGGTGGTGGTGGTGGCAGACAACAACTGCACCGCCTACAATAGAAGACAAATCAAGTAAGATTGATTTATTTCTTGTCCCCAAACAGTAAAAAGTAAACTTTTCTTCTAACATTAATTATTGTCGTATGTAGCGGCTACAAAAGATGTAGTAATAGCTTCTGCAATATCGGCCGTATTTGTATTTCTAATTGTTATTAATATAATCGCCGCTGTCCGGGCAAGAGGCAGACCAGTTGCTACAACTACGACGACAGCAAGTGGTCAACTATACACTGGACGACCTGCACATGCTCAATCGGTAATGAATGTTTCGTCTGCGCCTCAGAGTGTTAATTATCCCGGAGTTCACTTCAGTTCTATCGAATCGGAAGCTCCGCCCTCGTACGAGGAAGCGATTGTCCATCAATCCGCTATTGAAGCAGTGAACTTTGAGGAAAGGTCGCGTGATGGCTCAGCGTGCGACGCATCCAACGACATTGACTGTGACTGTGGCTGTGACTGTGACGGAGACTAACCCTGCTGTCTCGTAACAGTGTAAAGTGTGCAGTTGAAGTCTAGCGCAAATAGTAATATTGAACTATTCAATTTCAAATTCCATATGTAATAGATGAGTCTGTACAGTAGTGGATTATGCGATTGCGTATTGCTGTTGTGCAGGATATAGTAGAAATAGAGATGTTCGATATTCACGAGTCTCCAAACAAGCCAGGGTCACATGGGACCATGCATCTAGATAAGACTAATGACGACGTAGGAAACGTTGACGCTGATTTCTTTTGGATCCGGTAGCTAGATGTACATACATGTCGCTTTACAGTATTTTCTAGGCAACTGGAAGACGTACATCGATCTGTAGCTACAACGAATTAGCGGAACGAAAGATGGCGACAATTCAATAAAGTATGATAATGATGTTCATCTCAATAGTTAATTAATTTATTAACTTCCAGTTATGCAAGAGCGCTATACATGCAGTATTGAGACATAACAAAGGTAATAAGTCTGCTCCGTGCAAAAGTTGCGTAGCTGTGTGAATTTGAAGTAGTGTGGGACTTTGATGGTATTTAGTTAATTACCTTTAATAAACGTTAGCTTAATTGTTGCTAAAATGTAAACGGTAGTTCTTTGAAAACACACGGGATTATCAATGTAATTAATTAATAATAATGACAATAAATAAACAAAATTGAATAAATATACAATAATATTTACAATAAATACACACACGGAACACACACACACACACACACACACACACACACACACACACACACACACACACACACACACACACACACACACACAACGTCACTTCTGCTACTTGTGCTGAATTGGAAGTGTATTGCGGTACATTGATGATATTTAGTTAATAATCTTTAATCACACCGACCCATCCCTGTGTTTTCAAAGAATTATACATTCTAGCAACAAGCTAATAAATAAATAATAATAATGACAATAAATAGAAAAGAAATTAATAAAATTTAAATTAATATTTACAATAAATACACACGTCCCAACACACACACACACACACACACACACACACACACACACACACACAGTGACACACACACGCACGCACGCACACACACACACATGTGAACACTCTCACACACATACACACACACGCACGCACACACGCACATGTGAACACACACACACACACACGCACACAAACACACACACACACACACACACACACACACACACACACACACACACACACACACACATGTGAACACACACATATGTGAACACACACATATGTAAACACACACATATGTAACACACACACACACACACACACACACACACACACACACACACACACACACACACACACACAGCACACACACACACACACACACACACACAGCACACACACACACACACACACACACACACACACACACACACACACACACACACACACACACACACACAACATACGCTCGCAGCTCTGATGTGACGGTGTAAACACAGCTTCATTTACTAGTTAAGCTACGAGCGTAAAAAAAGGACACTACAATGAGTGGTAGACTGCTTCGCGAGGAGTTCACTCCAAACGCGCTGAATTGATTTCATGTCGGTCTGTCGGTATGTCGCTATGTTTGTTTGTACTTACCTATCTATCTATGTTTGTTTGTACTTACCTATCTATCTATGTTTGTTTGTAAGCGTTTGTCACGTTCGGGGAATTCTTAGAGTCAATCAGCTATCGTTTTGGGGCGCGAAACGTAGGTGACGTAACAATCCAACGCCTAAACAATGGACTAACGTAACAATCCCGCGCATAACGACCAGTGAGCAATCACCGGTGAGAATTCATTAGCGTCCCAACTTTGCAAAGATGAGGAAATATTTGAGGCAAACGAATTAAACAAAAGCGTTCTGAAAACTTTACAAGGTACTTGTAGCTCAAGGTGGCTGAATGACTCAAGTTTTCACTTTGTACATGATGTTGCAAAAAAACTAATTCTTTTGTCATGTTTTGCAGCTGCATGAATGGCAGGAAAATAAAAAAACAGCAGGATTTACAAGGTATTCCTACATCAATGTGACTGCATGCTTAAAACACGAAAGGTCTTACGTAAGAGGTTACGTGTTTTGCATCTGCACGAAAGAATCAGCTGAACTGGCGGTAAGTACGCGGTCGGCAGAAAATCATGCATTGCAAAGCTGTATAGAAGTGGCGAATGCATGCAAAACGTCGGACGGTATATCACTGTCAGCTCCGTTGACCGTTGATCGGGCCGATGCTTGGCATTGCCTAGAGGTCGAAACTATAAATGATAGCTGTAGTAGCCGGGCTGACGTCGAGGTCTTTGGTGTACCGGTCTGTCTGGCGGTTGCTGACCTCGCCGAACCGCTTAGTTCTGATAGTGCACATTGCTAGCAGTCGATTGATGATGGTGCGACAGTGACGCGTGAGAAACAGCGCGATATCTATACAATTGAAAGTACCGTGCAATCTACGAGTACCAGTGTACTTGCGCGTGTGCAGATGCATGATTTATCTGAAAGCATAGCACTTTCAGAGTGTTTGACATGTAATAGTGGTACGTCTACATTTCATAATGCGTGTATGTCTTTGGATCAAGGTGAGTCCCCTAAATCCAAACAGCGGCGTCTTGATCATGAACGCCAACGACGTCGTCTTGAGAGCGAGAGTGTACTCGAAAGATCTAATCGTCTAGATTGCAATGCCGAGAATCAGCGTCGTCGTAGTTCGCGAGAAAGTGGCATTCAGTCGACAACGACGAAAGCGAGCAAAGTAGAAACTGTTGACGATCGTCAACTCTGTTTGAAGCTTCAAACATTGGCATTGCATGTTGCCAATAGCCAGACTCGTGAGAAAGAGGAGAAATGCTCCACTAGGCTTGAAGCGGTTGCTTGATAGGTCGCTAGAAGACGAGCTCGTGAAACTGACGACGAGCGCGCTGTCAGGCTTTAAAAGGTGTCTGCGCGTAGTGCTGCTGAGCGAGCTCGTGAAAATGACGAGGACAGTGTTGTCAGGTTACAAGCCATGGCTAAACGTGATTCACACAGACGAGCTCGTGAAACTGACGTGGAGCGCACTCTCCTGTTACAAGCGATTTCTTCACGTGTTTTTGACGAAGAGCGCACTGTCAGGGTTTAAGCGATGTCTGCAGGTTTTTCTGATAGACGAGCTCGTGAAACTGACGAGGAGCGCGCTGTAAGGCTTCAAGCGATGTCTGCGCGTTTTTCTGACAGGCGAGTTCGTGAAAATGACGAGGAGCGTGCCGCTACGCTCCGAGTACTCGCTGAACAGGTCTCTACTAGACGAGCCCATGAGACAGTCGAAAAAACTAGCGAACGTAAAACATACATGTCTCACCAAAAAGATAAGCGACGATCAGTAGAGAATGATATTGAACGCTCATTGTGACTAAAGCAAGATGTCGCTAGCAAGGCAAACAATTGCGTTTGTGAATTGCACGAGTAAACGAAAGTGCGTCGAAGTCGTCACATTGCACGTCACAATCGCAAGCACAGAGGCGATAGCACAGCCGTGGTACCGTATACTGATGATATCGACAGTATCGGTACACAATCAGACTCTTCTTGGCGTAGTCGTAACTCGAACACCTTCAAGCAGAAGGTAGAAGCAAATTTGGTTCGCTTTCATCGCGAAATTTTGACGTTGCATTTCTCGGAATGTGACGTTTGTCGTGAGGCGTGGCTTTCGATCAAAGTTTGCGTACAAGGTGAGTTGTCTATATGTAATCGTTGCCAGAGTAAAAGGGCCTACCTAAATTGTTCTCTATCGAGAGCAACGCGATACCGGGGCCGGTACCAGAATGTCTCGCTCGGTTGTCGGTTGTAGAAGAAATGCTCATCGCTCAGATCATGTCGATGATGCAGACCTACATTTTAACGTACGGCCTGTACGGATAAAAAACGGCACGTTATCTGTCTACCGCAAGACGTTCAGTCTGTAGCTACCACGTTGCCACGTACTGGGCAGTCGGCAGCTGTGGTCGTCATCAGGCGAAAAGGTACGTCTGGTGGTCATCGAAATTTCCGCGTCAGACATGCTGTAGTATTGGAAGCTCTTCGTTATCTTATACCTAATAGTCGTTACTATTCTAACGTAACGATAGACCACAACGTTGCAGAAGCGTTTCCAGAAGACGGTACGTTGTCCGACTTGCAAGTGATTGAGGACGATGACCTAGCCAGACTAAACCCTAACGATGACGCTACCGTAAACGAGCAATCTCAGCAAGTCGGCTCGTCTGATGAAGACGACTTGCCACTGCAGCAAACAGTGCTTCCGCAGCTGGGTACGCGTAAGTGTGAGAACGATAGCATTCGTGATTCGGTGAATAAAGGTGCCCGTACGTGTCCTGCACGTGTTGCGCATGCGCAGTCAGACGTATCTGATCACATTGTAAATAATAATCAGGCGATGGCTACTTTCGTTGATTGGCCCGCTATTACCAACCAGTTGGTTGACGAGTTTAATTCGAAAGGTTACTGGAGCAGAGCGTTTTCTACTCTATTTCCGACGGGTGCTGTCGAGTATCTGACGCCGAGACAGCGACGGATAACGCTCGGTCAGTACTCGAAGCATCTTATTTGCTATCATGACGGACGGTTTGCGCAGCATTCCAGATTTCGTTACTTTTCACTGAACACCATGATGAGATAGCGAGCTCTCGAGACAAGCCGTGTGTCTGTCAAACAGAGAATTGGTGAAAACCAAATGAGCGTGGAAGAACTGAAGAATATGATTAATCGAGGTGAGACTTTATTTGCATCTCGAGTAATGAGGTTTAGCAGTTCTTTGCATGGAACAAGACAGTACTGCTGTACTCAAAGACTAAACCTAACGGCCATGCAAGAGACACTAGGCATGCCAACTATATTCTTCAAGCTTAGTGCTGCTGATACTCAATGGCCAGAGGTTCAGGATTTGATGCGTCACAATCGGCCAAACGCTAACCAAGACAAGGCCAGAGAGAGAATAAAAGCCGGTCATTCAAAATCCTCATTTGAGCAATTGGTTTTATTTGCAAAGAGCAGAAAAATTTATGCGATACATTTTGCAAAACAGTCTTGATGCTGTAGATTTCTGGGCACGCATTGAATATCAGCACAGTGGAAGTTCTCATTTGAATGGTGTGGCTAGGCTGGCCGATGCTCCACATTCTGATAAGGTAACTTCAGAGTGGGCATGCATGCACAGAGTATCCGAGTCGGGCGAAGCCGAAGCCACTAGCGAACAAAAGAGAAGGGCAGAGGACATTGCACAGAAGATGTATGACTTTGCTGATGCCCTGGTAACTACGTCGAATCTCACGTTGAATGAAACGAGGGAGGGTCACATGCCTCAAGCAAAAATGCTGCCTTGTCACAAACGACATAGAGACGTGACCGACGAAGAGCAGAATTATGCTGCACTAATAGCCAATGTGCAGAGGCATACAAAATGATCAAAGGCTTACTGTCTTTGACATGCTAAATGTGAGAGAACCTCTGTCCTAGCAGGGGACTACGATCATGGTAGTGAGAACGAGCTACAGTGCTGTTTTAAGTTTCCCAAAATCTTGTCAAGTAGAACACATTTTGAACTACAAGACAAGCAGATAGAGCTTGTTACGCGGCGAATTGATTCGCATTAATGGGCATAACTGGGATCAATTGACAGGCTGGCGAGCTAATGTAGACATGCAGATGAGTGTCACTGCACAAATGATGTCTAAGTACATGACCAAATATGCCAGCAAGAGGGAAGGCATGTCTGAACCTCCAAAAAAGACTTTCAAAGTTATAGTAGAGGACTTGAAGAACGATGATCATCCAAAGAAAGCCGTCCGAAAGCTAATCACAAGGTCTGTAGTAGAGCATGACTACTCGGCACAGGAAACGTGCCATCACCTTACGGGTGAGAAGTTAGTGGTATGCAGTACAACAAGTTTACGTGTAAACGTTGATGGCCAACGGGAAGTCGAAGTGGCACAAGATAAACAGGCTACATTTTTAAGTGCCATGGACCTCTACATAAACGGGCCAAAAAGTAACGAATTTGGAAATCTCTGCTTTGACGACTTTGTCACGCAGTAGGATTTCAAAAGGACGGGGCGTATTGTCAAACGC
>NC_085096.1:4933593-5018593 GCF_963422355.1 Corticium candelabrum | reverse complement strand
AGTTCTGGCATCCAATGGCTCCTTTTTGCTCGTGTACAAGTTATTCTCTTTCAGCAATAGATTTGTGTCTCCTCTAGTCACTAATGCGTTTGAAATCTCTGAGGCAATCAGGGCAAACAAAAATATGTAAATCAACGTTTCCAGATAACATTTAACTAAACTACAGGCAAGAATGATAATGGTCTTTATGGACAGATTTTACTTATTTGCTAAGTCATACCAACGGATTTCTGGATTTTTTAGATCATTAGGTCTTTCTTAATTTTGTCTTTCCAGCATTTCTTGGGGTCACCTTGAGGGCGATCTTCTGATAAACACACTCAAGAAGCCTGTCTTGGGAATTCGATGGTTAGGGATTCGAACCAACGCACACGCACACACACACACACACACACACACACACACACACACACACACACACACACACACACACAGAAACACACCACTCCTGAAATATAATGTGTATAGACTCAGATCAGCTCTTGACCTAACGTCTACAATCCAAACATTTATGTTCATTGTATCACTATGCTATTCCACAGCTTGTAGTAACCAGTAGGATTTGATCATTGGAGTCCATGACCTACAGAGCAGCCCACAAAGTCTCAACGTTCACATACACTTCCGCCACTCCAGCGAACCTTGCAACTTCCAGAAACTGCAGCCGCAATAGATCAATGAGGAAAACGGGAAACTATCGAATTGTGGGTATTATGGCTGACTAGTGGACGTTGTCATTATATAAAGATAGCCCAAAAATGAAATTCAACTTTGGCATGACGTTCCAATCTATCAACATCCTGTTTCCATCTGTACTTGATTAGTTATATTTTGACTCAATAAGAGACGAAAATCACAAATAGAGGTCAATGGTGAATGTCGAGCGTCTGCTATCGAAGCGTTTTAGCTAAATCAGCGCTCGCAACTCTCACCTCATGATTGTCCCAGACTACTCATGCAGGTAATTGTCACACCGTACACTGCACAGACTACGTACCTGCAAACAGCACGTTGTGGAGGAAACAGAAAACTACGCAGATCTTCCACAGCATCATGGTTTTTCTGTTCCCTGACTGGTTATAACCAACTACCGGAACCGTGTGTATACTTCAACGGCTTTGCAAGGAATGCGGAAGCAAATTTGCAATCGTCAGGCATACGCGCGCTAAGAGGTGTAACTTTATAACGTGACTCTGATGACAAGCAATACCATATTAAACAAATTCTATTAAACATTTTTAGAAGGATAAATGTGGAGACTTTGCATGTTCTCTACCTTCTACAATCTCACTAGCCGTAATTTTTCAAGTCCAAAGATATCGTAGTTACTTAAGTCATTACAGACAAATATGTAATTTTTTCTCAGTTACGTCAACACCCGAAAGTTTGAAGTAATGGGCTTTTAGCAAAGGTCAACTTTTTAATAATGGTTTTCAATTACCGGAACAGCAGCAACTTCCTCAGAATCCTTGCTTTGCCAACGTCCAAAGCTTGAACAACTAATCTCGTACATAGGTCCTCCTGCGCGCTAGCAGCGCAAGAAGACCTGTGTATGAGAGTAGATCATGTCCGTGAATATACACTAATTAAATATTCTTTCTTCGACTTGTAGACCTTGATCTACTGCCTTGTTGCAGGAGGGACGCACGTTTTGTGGCCAAGTTGTCCGTGAGGATGTGCTTCTTCACCGATCAACGTCTGACTTTTATATCTATTGTCGTGATCTAGTGCGTCTGACGTAAGCATGGGACGTTCTTTGGTCATGACGCTCTTTCTTCGTCCGCTAGTTGCTTCTCGTTTTAAAGTGTTTTTAGAATGCAGAGTGCCGCTATAGCGCCTTGTATTCTTACATGTATTTGTCTGAAGTGTCGAGGGACTCTAAACGCCTCTCGATCAAGCAGCATGATCATCGTGGATGCGCTGCAGTGTTCAACGCACCATTCAAAGACGAACGAATGTCTTCTCTTTGATTAGTAGGATCTCCCGTTCACATGCATAAATCTCCGCTAATTAATTACAATTGTAACTAATCAGAAATTAGCACACGTGAGACGAGCGGATTGCGATTAAGCAACACCTACTCAGACCTCCCGCTATCTGTAAAGAGGTATGTAGCTCCCACGATTCTTGGTGAGCGCAGAACAAGAATGGATTAGTCATTTCCCCAGACTATCTCTCGCCTGAAAGATGTAGAAGGATATGGTCTGTCTATGCGTGACTAATCTTGCCATCTGAATTATTATCAATAGTGAACTACATGATCTGCTGAGTACACTCTACGACACAATGCGCAAACAAACGTTGACGTGAAAGCTTCAGAGCGTGTCGAGTAAGATAACAGCTAGATATTAGCCGAGGCAGGCGCATGCTACGCGTGCTAAGAGAGACGAGGTCAGGCGTTAGTCACTCTTTTTCCGTTACCAATTATCTGCCGGATTTGAGCAGCGCCCCCTCTCTGCTCCTCGCTCACGCCTTAGGAGGGGCTGTGTAAGAGACTAGTACACCGCCTCGATCCAGACTTTTTTAAATCTTAAATCAGAGAAGCAAAGCAAGCACCGACGAACCAACAGAATTTTGTTGAAAGAATCACACACAGTCAGCAGCATGCGGCGTCAAAACGCAGCTTGGCAGCGATGGAGCGTCGTCACCACAACACTCATCACTTTCAGCACGATATCGGGTTCGTTTACATGCCCATTCATTACTCCAGTGTGCAGAGCGTGTAATGTGTTATACTACCACCACTGCACAACATTTACTCTCACACTTGCGGTTCTCTACAGAATCGCTCAAAACGTTGTGCGACTTGGAGTCTGAATTTTGGGGCTGGAAAAAACTTGCTCCGCAATGGCCTGGACTGGAGACAGATGAGCGGCTCAACAGCTTCTATTGGAACTGGCCCTACTACTGATCACACAAAAGGGACATCCATAGGTGCTATTTTGGTTTTCTGTTAGCAGTTTTCAAATCCTGTACTTGCCTTGTTTCTTCGCGTACGGAAGACGAATTATAGTTTATGTTTGGTTGTCTGGTTGAGTGCTTGAGTGCTTATTTATAACTTCTCTGGCATGTTCTCTGTCCGTCCAGGTGTCTGTCTGTTGTGTGTTTGTCTGTCTGTTTGTCGTTTTGTCTAGCCCTGATTGTTGTCTGTTTGTTTGTTTGTGTTTGTTTGTGTTTGTTTTGTTTATCTAGATGCCTGTGTGTTACACAAACACTAAACTTTTATCAACTGCAGAAATTATGAAATGTGCATTAGGTATTACCTGTAATGGGATTATCGATACCTCCATTATTGCAAAGATTGCTGTCACAACATCTGATACAGCTTCCACCTAATGGACTTTCACATTCATCGCTTTCAGTACATGTTGAGTTTGGAAAACAATGTCTTTGATAAGAAGTGATGGCTCCTCCAAATATTGGTGAAAGCCTGTGTACTACCTGACGACACACCTCTCCAACATCACATGTTTCAACTGTCTGTTCTACTTCACAGTTTTCCTTGCTGCTTGCAGAACAAACGTAACAAGAGATTGAGGATGTTGTCGGTGTTACATCTGTAAAACGAAAACGCTTTAGTGTTTCAGATATATTGCAAATTAAACAGTATTGTAGAAGGACGTGATCGAATGTGCTTCAATCTTTGAATAATTAATAACACATAGCTAGAGATTATGTCTGTGTCTGTGTCTGCGGGGAAATGGGGGGGGGGGGGTTTGTCTGTGATTAGTTATCCTTTACTACCACAGCAATCTCCAATGTCAATTGTAAGTTCACTTGCCACTTGTATCATAAACTCAGAATGAAAATCTAATAATGTTAATCACTTTTTTGTTCAACTTTCTAGTATACACACGTGCGCGCGCGCGCACACACACACACACACACACACAAACACACAAACACACAAACACACAAACACACCACTCCTGGTATATAATGTGTCTAGACACAGATCAGCTCTTGACCTAACGTCAACAATCCAAACATTTATGTTTATTGTATCACTATGCTATTCCACAGCTCGTAGTAACCAGTAGAATTTGATCATTGGAGTCCATGACCTACAGAGCAGCCCACAAAGTCTCAACATTTATATACACATTCGCCACTCCAGCGAACCTTTCAACTTCCAGAAACTGCAGCCGCAATAGATCAATGAGAAAAACGCGAAACTATCGAATTGTGGGTATTATAGCTGACTAGCGGACGTTGTCATTATATAAAGATGGCCCAAAAAAGAAATTCAACCTTGGCATGACGTTCCAATCTATCAACATCCTGTTTCCATCTGTACTTGATTAGTTATATTTTGACTCAACAAGAGGCGAAAATCACAAATAGAGGCCAATGGTAAATGTCGAGCGTCTGCTATCGAAGCGTTTTAGCTAAATCAGCGCTCGTAACTCTCACCTCATGATTGTCCCAGACTACTCATGCAGGTAATTGTCACACCGTACACTGCACAGACTACGTACCTGCAAACAGCACGTTGTGGAGGAAACAGAAAACTACGCAGATCTTCCACAGCATCGTGGTTTTCCTGTTCCCTGACCGGTTCTAACCAACTACCGGAACCGTGTGTATACTTCAACGGCTTTGCAAGGAATGCGGAAGCAAATTTGCAATCGTCAGGCATACGCGCGCTAAGAAGTGTAACTTTATAATGTGACTCTGATGACAACTAATACAATATTAAACAAATTTTATTAAACATTTTTAGAACAATAAATGCGAAGACTTTGCATGTTCTCTATCTTCTACAATCTCACTAGCCGCAATTTTCAAGTTTAAAGACATCGTAATTAGTTAAGTCATTACAGACAAATATGTAATTTTATCTTCAGTTACGTCAATACCCGAAAGTTTGAAGTAATGGGCTTTTAGCAAAGGTCAACTTTTTAAATAATGGTTGGCAATTACCGGATCTGCCGCAACTTCCTCGGAATCCTTGCTTTGCCAACTCCCAGAGCCTCGACCACTAACCTCGTACCCAGGTCCTGTTCATCTTTTTTCTTTTAATTTCTGCAAAACAGGAATCTTTCTAGTAACTAGGAATACGTGCTAAATCCGGTAAGACTGTGCTATAACCAGTTCTAGTCTACCTATAAACGAGCATGAAGTTGCTTCCACCTATCCAGCAATCACAACACAGTCACTGCACGTGACCACATGACACTAGCATTCTGCATAGTAGGAATATCGCTGGAACTTTCCTTCTAGTACACCGACCGTTTTTATCCGCTGCTTCCCACTTTTACACAATAAGTCAAACATCTCTGCACTCGTTCAATGTTTGTCCAGGCTACCGTTGACGAGAATCAGCAGCGCATAGTTCACGTGGTCAAACACTACAGACGCCATTTTCTGCATACTAGTAATGTCTCGCCAAATCGCTACAATTCAACTTGACGAAATAAAATTTACATGGAATGCTTACGGCAATATATACAATGATATCACAAGGCATCTGATTATTCTGACGTCATCTTCTGCAAATACCAAAGTTCGACCAAACGATCGATTTCTGACGTTTTGATTACATGTAGTCACTTCTGCTAATAAAAATTAACGTTTAGGCATTATCTTCTTGTGCAACGATTAGTTTCATCACATTTTCGAACGACTGTCATCTTGTAACAGGCCGCGCAAAACTGGACTACGTGGCTAATGCATGTGACCACGTGACACTAGCTTTTTGCATAGTAGGAATATCGCTAGAACTATTCTTCTAGTATATCGTCCGTTTCTATCCGCTGCTTCCCACTTTTACACAATAATGCAAACATTTCTGCACTCATTCAGTGTTTGTCCAGGCTACCGTTGACGAGAATCAGCAGCGCAAAGTACACGTGGTCAAGCACGACAGACGCCATTTTCTGCATACTAGTAATGTCTCGCCAAATCGCTACAATGCAACTTGACAAATCAAGATTTGCATCGAATGCTTACGGCAATGCATAGAATCATATTAAAAAGTTTCTGATTATTCTGACATCATCTTCTGCAAATTTCAAAATTTGATAAAACGATAGATTTCTGATTACATGCAGTCACTTCTGGTAATAATAAGTAACGTCTAGACATTAGCTTCTTGTGCAACGTTTGGTTTCATCATATTTGCAAACGACTGTCATTTTGTGTAGGCCGTGTGGAACTTAAGAAATCAAGTTAGATTGGAATCCGTCTTAGCTAAACAAAATCGGTTTCGCTTTGCATTGTAACGAGAATGTACTCTGATATGTCTTAGAAACGCTTTTAAAAAGTCATCTGGAAATAAATAGTTATTTTGTAAAGTCGCCGACTCGCTATTCCACGATATTCCCTGCACTCATCCACTTTGTGTCAGTTTATAAGAACAAACGCAATAATTTTACATTGTGGCTCAGTTCATCGATTTTGAGCCGTTTGTTGCTAAATTTCGCGAGGTCGCACTTTGCGGCAGCCATTTCTTCTTTATTAGCAATTAATGTTTTGCCAAATCGTCAATCAAATAAACTCTAACAGCTTCAAATGTTAGCTATTAGACGTTATTTTGAAAGAATGAGAAGAATTAAAATTGATGCAGATCTACAATATATATCTAGACATACATACATATAAACTGTAACATTACTAAATTCACAATAATTAAAACTACTACTTTCTTAAAAATCTTTCTACTTAGGTATTTATTTCTGTCGTAATCCATGTTCGTAGATACCATCTACAAAGGATATGGCAAGCTGCATGATGTGCTTTGGCTGAAAACCTCCAATCACTTGGTACTCCAAAAAGTTCCAAAACATCATCACGGTCCGTGTTCTTTGCTGCTTCGTTGTTGAAGTACCAGCGATTGAAAGAGTTTGTTTATTCTCTTTATCACTGCTGAACTGAATCGCCCGGCCATGACTATGTGCTGCGATGCAGCCAAGGATTGTTTCATAGAAACTTTTCTTCCAAAATTTGCCGGATTTTTGACGGGACATGCTGCCAAAAGTGCTGTGATGTAGCCACCGCTGTCAAGTTCTCCAAAAAAGTTTTCTATCTCTTTTTCTGAGCAAATATAGCTACAAGCACAGGTCATATAAACAACATGCTTTTATAACGCCAAATTGGCAATATAGCGATAAGAACTCTGTATGCTTAACTTTGCTTACGACTGAAATTCGTTCTTGCCAGCACAGCTGCCCTGGTTTGAACTGTTGCCTCAGGTTTTGTTAATGACATTTTCCTACAATGCAAATGACAGTATAAAGTTAAGAGCTATCATTTTACTTTTCACTAGAACAGTTTTGAATTACTGACTTTGTGGTTGTTTGTTTGTCATCATTGTCACTGATTTCTATAGTTTCCGGCTAAAACAAAATAATTTGACAAATTTGCAACAAACATACCTATGTATTTGTCGTTTAGTTTTAATTGGTGTTACATGTTTTGTTTTGTCTGGTATATTGAAAACTTCTTATAAGGAATCATACATTTATCTATGATTACTCGATGATAGATACAGGTAAGTATTTGTTCTCATATTTGAAGCTGAAGGCAATGCAATACCTCATATTTTCTTTTTTTTAGCCTCTGTTGCGTTTGAAAACTTGCCTCGTTTTCTTTTCTAAAAAACCCAGATCGATTCATATTGTACTAAACTAACACGGTAATAGACTCGTTTACATTCATTATACATTTTATTATTTATATATTTATTATTATTATATTTGATTTATGTATTTTAATTATCTATTATTATTTGTTGTGTTCAACCAGATCGGTCTAGTTTCAAGAAGCACTGTGTTTTATAATAATTATTATTGTTGTTATTATTATTGCTATCATTGTGCACATTAATTTAAAACTGCTTAATAAATTTAATTAACTTTTAATAACACATTTAGAAATTGTTAAAGTCCAAGGTAGAGTTCACCATTAATTAATAAACATAACAAATTTTACTTTGACTAATAGCTATACAACTATCTGTAAAATTAAGCAAATGTAATGTTCGCAGTCATTGGCGGAATTCTAAAGGCAATTCAGACTGTACAAAAAATTGAGCTGCCAATGAGAGCCATTCTAACAGAATTTTAGTTTTATGTAACATTTAATTATTAATTATGCCGTTACCTCTGACTTTGGCCAAGTCTCTAAGATTTTCCTGCTTTTACAAGAACCTGTTGGCACCTGTCTGATAGGACTTCTGTTAGACTTCTCCCTGTACAAATACTTCATTTCAGCTT
This sequence comes from Corticium candelabrum, assembly GCF_963422355.1. Taxonomy (NCBI): domain Eukaryota; kingdom Metazoa; phylum Porifera; class Homoscleromorpha; order Homosclerophorida; family Plakinidae; genus Corticium; species Corticium candelabrum. The sequence continues at coordinate 5,010,377 of NC_085096.1, read as the reverse complement.
TCTTACAACATCACACACACACACACACACACACACACACACACACACACACACACACACACACACACACACACACACACAGTATACTAATTATATAACTCAGTTACGGTCATTCATGTCACCAACCAAATAGCAAATAATGCCTAGTTTAAAATATAATGCCAGTTGCCAAAATGCATATCCAATGTATACACTTATAAGTGTCACAACACAATGACTGATAAAATCAACTAAAGTAAGAGTCATTAACTTAACTTAAATTAATTAACATAATTTAATTCTAAATATAGCTTACCTCAATAATAGCTGTGTGACAACCAGCAGTGTTATCGATATGTCGTCGTCATCATCATCATCATATTCTATGCGTTACTTATTAGTATGTTGTTTACATTAAATGTTACGATTAGTATTGATTATTAGAGTACATTATTTGTGTACGTGTTTATCCAAATAGATAATGCTTAATAAATATTTGGACACACACATATTATGTGCTGTTATTTTAATTGCATAATCCTCTATTAGAATTTTTATCTGTTAATAGATCTTTTTAGTAACTTAGTAGTTGTGAAATGCAATTAAATTACCCAAGTACTTTGCACTTTTCTGCATATTATTTAATTAATTGCACACAGGAAATAAATTTGCAATAAATAGTACATGATTTGATGTATGCAGTACATGCAAAAGTGTCAATATGACGCATAATTCAATCCAGTTAATAGTGAGCGTAGCACATGCACCCGAAAAACATTTTACGAAAAATAAAAAATTGCTTAACTGCAAAGAATAGTAATTATGAATGACTTTACCTGTCGTCTAATTTATTGAAGTTGATTTGTGCCGAGAAAACCACGTTCAGCAGACGACAAAAACTGAGGCTCATTTCTATAAACGGCGCAAGTTACTGCTCAAAAGGTGCGCAACAAGATAGCACTTCGTTATGTCAAACTCGCGGTTGCAAGATGTCCATTGACTGCCGAGCCTCGTACTACCAGACCAGTGCAAACCGCGAGAAAGGGCATACGGGAACAGCTAAAGCCACAGTTAACGGAGCCTAAAAAATTCGCAAACTTGATTTCATTGTTAACGTAAATAATTAATTTTGCTAATTATATAATTATATTAAATCAAGGTTACACTTGATTAAACCCACAACAGATTTCGCCAACGTCGTTGCTATGCCCACAATTGCGATTTCCGCAATCCGGAAATGAGCAAACATGCAATCTTAGATCACTCCCACTGCATCTTACCTTGTCCATCCATACTCTTCCACTACCTGGCCTATTGAAAACTGTAGATATGCTATAACTACTGACGAAGTATGGGTGTCCCATTTGCTTCCAAACCACCCGTCCCTTAGTCAGGCCCGGATCCAGATGGAGGTTCAGGGAGTTGCAACCCCTTCTTTTTCAATATGCGTGAATAAATAATTTTAAATAATTTTATTAGAAAAGAGAAAATTGGTAATGCTATAAAAAACTGCTATCAGGTCAACTGCTTCTGTCAAAAATTTCTGAATGGGGGACTGCTTAGTGAAACTCCAAAAGTCATTGAATATGGTTTCCCATTCATCACTATAGTATTTAAAAGAAGATTTTGATGTTTAATTATTGTATTAATTCTTAAATTAGAGAAAAAGTGAATTCCTATACTTGTGTTAGCTGTCACGGCCACCAAATCTATCATTACATGATACGACATGCAGTATCGAGCGTCATGTGATATTTAACCAAGATCACATTACAGCAAAACACGGCATCGCGGGAAACCAAAACATCGCACGTCTGACCAGAACAGAACACGAACCAATGACAAAATACCACGTGATCGATTTCAGTGATGTGCAGATTTAGTTAATTAACACCCGTTAAAACTACCACGTGGTCAATTTCTAAAACAGCACATCTGGGTTTAGAATGTACACTAGTTGTCATCCAGTTGCGGTTGAGATGTATATTGATTAAGCTACGAGCGTAAAAAGAGGACACCACAATGAGTGGTAGACTGCTTTGCGAGAAGCTCACTCTAAACGGGCTGAAATTTCCGGTCTGTCTGCCGGATTGTCACTTTACTTGTTTGCACCTACCTATCTATTTATGTTTGTTTGCAAGCGTGTGTCACGCTCGGGGAGTTTTTCAAGCCAATCAGCAATCGTTTTGAGACGCGAAACATAGAGGACGTAACAATCAAACGCCTAAAACAATGGCCTGATGTAACAATCCCGCGCATAATGACCAGTGACCAATCGCCGGTGAGCATTCATTAGCGTCCCAACTTTGGAAAGATAAGGAAGCATTTGAAACATACGACTAGAACAAAACGTTCTGAAGACTTCACAAGGTACTTGTAGCTCAACATGGCTGAATGCTTCGAGTTTTCACTTTGTACACGGTGTTGCGAAAAAAAATAATTTTTTGTCATGTTTTGCAGCTGCACGAATTGGCAACAAAACAGAAAAAATAGCAGGCTTTATAAGGTATTTCTACCTCAACGTGACTGCATGCTTAGAACAAGAAAGGTCCTACGAAAGAGATTTCGTGTTTTGCAGCTGCACGTAAGAATCAGCTGAACTGGCGGCAAGTACGCGGTCGGCAGAAACGCATGCATCGCAAAGCTGTATAGAAGTGGCAAATGCATGCAAAACGTCGCCCGGTAGATCATCGTCAGCTCCGTTGGCCCTTGATTGGGCCGATGCTGGGCATTGCCTAGATTTTGCACATAGGAATAATAGCTGTATTAGCCGGGCTGACGTCGAGGTCTTTGGTGTACCGGTCAGTCAGGCGGGTGCTGACCTCGGCGAACCTCTTAGTCCTGTTAGTGCACGTCGCTGGCAGTCGATTGATGATGGTGCGACAATGACGCGTGAGAAACAGCGCAATATTTATACAGTTGAAAGTACTGTGCAATCTACGAGTACCAGTTTACTTGCGCGTGTGCAGATGCATGATGTATCTGAAAGCATATCACTTTCAGAATGTTTGAAATAATAGTGGTACGTGTACATGTCGTAATACGTGTATGTCTTTAGATCACGGTGAGTTACCTAAATCCAAACGGCGACGTCTTGATCATAAACGCCGACGACGTCGTCGAGCGAGCGAGAGTGAACTCGAAAGATCTAATCGTCTAGATTGCACTGCCGAGAATCAGCGTCGTCGTCGTTTGCGAGAAAGTGGCATTCAGTCGCACACGACAAAAGCGCGCAAAGTAGAAACTGTTGACGATCGTCAACTCTGTTTGAAGCTTCAAACATTGGCACTGCATGTTGCTAATAGCCGGGCTCGTGAGAGTGAGGAGAAACGCTCCACTAGGCTTGAAGCGGTTGCTAGACAGATCGCTAGAAGACGAGCTCGTGAAACTGACGACGAGAGCGCTGTCAGGCTTCAAACGGTGTCTGCGCGTAGTGCTGCTAAGCGAGACGTGAGTCTGACTAGGAGCGTGCACTCAGTCTTCAAGAGATGGCTACACGTGATTCCGATAGACGAGCTCCTGAAACTGACGAAGACCGTGTTGTCAGGCTACAATCCATGGCTACACGTGATTCCCATAGACAAGCTCGTAAAACTGACGAGGAGCGCACTCTCTGGTTACAAGCGATTTATTCACGTGTTTCTGATAGACGAGCTCGTCAAAATGACGAGGAGCACACTTTCGGGCTTTAAGCGATGTCTGCAGGTTTTTCTGATAGACGAGATCGTAAAACTGTCGAGGAGCGTGCCGCTATGCTCCGAGAAATCGCTGAACAGGTCTCTACTGGACAAGCCCATGAGACAGTAGAAAGCAGTAGCGAACGTAAAGCATACATGTCCCACCAAAATGCTAAGCGACAGTCAGTAGAGACTGATATTGAACGCTCAGTGAGACTAAAGCAAGATGCCGCTAGGAAAGCAAACATCGCGTTTGTGAATCGCACGAGTAAACGGAAGCGCGTCGAAGTCGTGACACAGCACATCACAATCGCAAGCGCAGACGCGATATCACTGCCGCGATACCGTGTACTGATGATATCGCCAGTATCGGTACAAAGTCATACTTTTCTTGGCGTAATTGGAACACGAACGCCTTCAAGTAAAAGGTACAAGCAAATTTGGTTCGCTTTTATCGCGAAATTTCTACGTTGCATTTCTCGCAATGAGACGTATGTCGTGAGATGTGGCCTTCGGTGAAATTTTACGTACATGGTGAGTTGTCTATATGTCATTGTTGCCAAAGAGTCAAGGCCTTCCTAAATTGTTCTCTATCCTGAACAACGCGATACCGGGGCCGGCACCAAAATGTCTCGCTCGGTTGTCGGTTTTAGAAGAAATGCTCATCGCTCAGATCATGCCAATGATGCAGACCTTCATTTTACTGTACGGCCAGTACGGATACAAAGGGCACGTTATCTGTCTACCGCAAGACTTTTAGTCTGTAGCTACCGCGTTGCCGCGTACTGAGCGGTCGGTAGGTGTGGTCGTCATCAGGAAAAAGGCAAGTCTGGTGCTCATCGAGATTTCCGCGTCCTACGTGCTGTAGCACTGAAAGCTCTTAGTTGGCTTATACGCAATAATCGTTACTATTCTAACGTAACGATAGACTACGATGTTGTAGACGCGTTACCAGAAGACGGTACGTTGTCCGACTTGCAAGTGATTGAGGACGATGACCTAACTAAACTAGATCCTATCGATGACGCTGACGTAGACGAGCAATCTCTTCAAGAAGGCTCGTCTGATAATGAGGACTTGCCACTGCAGCGAACAGTGCTTCCGCAGCTAGGTACGCGCAAGTGTGAGTACGATATCATTCGCGATTCGGTGAATAAAGGTGCCCGTACGTGTCTTACACGTGTTGCGCATGCGCCGTCAGCCGTATCTGATTAGATTGTAAATAATGATTAGGCGATAGCTGCTGTCGTCGATTGGCCCGCTATTACCAATTAGTTGATCGACGAGTTTAATTCGGAAGGTTATTGGAGTAAAGCGTTTCCTACTTTGTTATCGACGGGTGCCGGTGAGTATCTGGCGCCGAGACGGCGACGGCTAACGCTCGGTCAGTACTCGAAGCATCAATTTAGATATCATGACGAACGGTTTGCGCAGCATCCCAGATTTCGTTACTTTGCACTGCACACCTTGATGAGATGGCGAGCTCTCGAGACAGGCGTGTGTTTGTCAAGCAGGTAATTGGTGAAAACCATCTGAGCTTGGAAAAACTGAAGGAGATGGTGAATCGAGGTGAGACTTTATTTGCATGTCGAAAAATGAGGTATAGTAGTTCTCTGCATGGAACTAAACAGTACTGGTGTACTCAAAAACTAAACGTAGCGGCAATGCAGGAGGCACTAGGCATGCTAACTACTCAATGGCCAGAGCTTCAGAATTTGATTCGTTACAATCGGCCAAACGCTAACCAAGACAAGGCCAGTGAGAGGATAAAGGCGTTCATTAAAAATCCTCATTTGACAGATTGGTTCTTTTTGCACAAAGCAGAAGAATTTATGCGATACTTTTTGCAAAACAGTGTTGGTGCTGTAGAGTTCCGACACGCATTGAGTATCTGTACAGAGGGAGTTCTCATTTGAATAGAGTGACATATCTGGCCAATGCTCCACATTCTGATAAGATAATTTCAGAGTGGGCATGCATACACAGAGCATCCGAGTCAGGCGAAGCCGAAGCCATTAGCGAACAAAAGACAAGGGCAGAGGACATTGCACAGGAGGTGTATGACTTAGCTGATGCCTTGGTAAGTACGTGGAATCCCACATTGAATGAAATGAGGGAAATTCACATGCCTAAAGCAGAAATGCACCCTTGTCACAAACGACATTGAGATGTGACCGAAGAAGAGCAGGATTATGCTGAACTAATAGCCAAAGCGCAGAGGCATACAAAATGCTCAACGGCTTACTGTCTTCGACATGCCAAACGTAAGAGGACCTCTGCCCTAGCAGGGGACAACGATAATGTCAATGAGAACGAGCTACAGTGACGTTTTAAGTTTCTCAAAGTCTTGTCAAGTAGAATACATTTTGAACTACAAGACAAGCAGCCAGAACTTGCTACGGGGCGAAATGATTCTCGCATTAATAGGCATACCCGTGCTCAATTAACAGGTTGGCGGGCTAATGTTGACATATGGGTGTGTGTAAATGCAGAAATGGTGTCTAAGTACGTGAACAAATATGCTAGCAAGAGTGAAGGCATGTCTGAACTCCTAAAAATGACTTTCAAAGTTATAGGAGAGAACTTGAAAGACGATAACCATCCAAAGAAACCCCGTCCAAAAACTAATCAAGAGGTCTGTAGTAGAGCATGACTACTTGGCACAGGAAACGTGCCATCACCTTACGGTTGAGAAGTTAGTAGTATGCAAGACAGCGATTTTACGTGTAAACGTTGATGGTCAACGTGAAGTTGATGTGGCACAAAGTAAACAGGCTAAAATTTCAAGTGACATGGACCACTACGTAAACAGGCCAAACATTAACGAAGTTGAAACTCTCTGCTTTGATGACTTTGTCACACTGTACGATTTCAAAAGGACGTGGCGTTTTGTCAAAGTCAACAAAAAGACTGTCATTTGTTGCGTTCCTGAAATAAAGGCTGCACCTCAAAATAATTTGAAAAAGTATGAAATTTGCTGCTCTAGGCAGCTGGTAAAATATAAACCTTTTCGGAGCCTAGAAGAACTGACCGTTGATTTGGTGGTAGTGCATTTGATTCGTGGGAAGAGTGGCAGAGCTATTGTTCTGACGACCTGACTCGTCGGATGTGTTTTGCTCAGGACGATGAAAGACAACAGATCGCGACGAAGTATAAATCGATGGTGACAATCTAGCACCATGTGATGTTGATAAAATGATTCGTGCAATAATAGATGGCACGCAGTAGAAGACTGGATGGTTTTGTGTCAGTTAGTTGCTGACTTTTTAGAATCTCCAGAGAACGAACAGAGTTCTGATAGTAATACTGATTGGACAGCATCTGCTGTAAAGTTTTCTGATGTCCAGGAAGCCATAACATTTATTGATTGTAATAAATCTGAACACGGTGTAGTTGATCAGGATGTTGACTGAGAAACTATAATCCTGATTTCTTACTAAGCAATCAGCGAGTTGCATATGACATTGTCAAATGTCATTTCGAAAAGCTTAACCAGGGTCTGTCGCCGGATCTACTTCGATGTATCATATGTGGAACAGCTGGTACCGGTAATTCGTATCTTATCGGATGCTTCCGTTCTCTACTCAGAGGTGCATGTTGTGTCGGAGCAGCATTTAATGTGAATGGTAGAACATTGCACTCTTTATTAAAACTGCCTCTCAACTTCAGTGCAAGTAATGAATTGCGTGGTCCTGCACTGCAGAAACTGCAGAAACAGTTAAAGCATTGTTGTTATGTAATTATAGACAAAATGTCAATAATTTGGTCGACGTCAGCTAGGCATGATACATCAGATGTTGTGCCAGGCACGTCCTAACCATGCTACTAAGGCTTTCGGTGGTATGTCCTTGGTACTGGTCGGAGACTTTGAACAGTTGCCTCAGGTGGAAGACACTCCACTCTATGTCGCAGATTTGAAGGGTATTTTGTCGAATTTAGGTAGAGCCATGTCCACAATTTACGGAGTCGTTATCGCTGACCGAAGTTATGAGGCAGGCCGACAGTGATAATGCTCAAATCAAATTCAGACAAGCCCTTCTGCGACTAAGAAATGCTGCCGTCACTGAAATTGACTGGCAAAATTTTATGACCCCTACCATTGAGACGGCACGGGTAAATAGAGAGAATTTGACACTGTTTGATGAAGCAATCCAATTATTCTCAACAGTGAAAGAGGTGGCCTAATACAACGTAGCTTACCTACGTCGACTACGGAGGCCTATTGCTTACATCAAGGCTATACACAATTGCGCTGAGGCCAAAAGGCCAGTGAAGATGAAGCTGGGGGTCTTCATGCGAGTTTAGTCTTATGCCAAGGTGCCCTTGTTATGTTGTCCTCCAATATGTGGACAGAGCAAGGGTTAGTAAATGGAAGCGTGGGAACAATTGTGGCTATACTATATCGTTCTGATGGACCTCCTGACCTTCCGATTGCTGTTGTGGTGCATTCTGACAAATACAATAGTCCCACATGGGAAGGCAGAAATGCGTTTCCATTGCACCACCCATCAGTCGATCGTGGAGAACAGGAAATAGGGAGATGTCACGCCAACAGCTTCCACTTAAACTGGCATGGGCAATCACAGTACGCAAATCGCAAGGTCTTACTTTGGATCGAGCTGTGATTGACCGGGGTAAAAAGAAATTTGCTGTGGGCCTTTCTTTGTCGCTTTGTCACGTGTCAAACGTTTACAAGACTGTCTTTTACAGCCGTTTGCTTTCGAGCGGCTAAAGAGTTTTGCAAAAAATAAGAACGTTCAATTGAGAAAGAACGAAGAGCGCATCCTTACAGCCAAACATTTAGAAAAAATTGGCGTGCAAGCAGAAAGCCACTACTTAGTAGGCAACAGTCAGGGTAATGTTGACCTAATGGAAACAGGGTCATCGCACGTTACTTGTGCGACTCCGAGGACGATACCCGCAATCTCAAATAGCGGTAGATGTCAGTCTTTACGCAGCTCTCTGCACAAAATCGAGAAATAATTTGAGTAGGTGGAAGGGCTAATTGTCTATTCAAATGCTTTTCTCAAGCTCTTATGGAGTCCCAACGATACCACCTAACTTACCGAGAGCAGATCGTAGAGTTCATGAGGGAAAGCGCTGATTCATTTCTGTCTACGTAGATGGAGAGTACAATGAACACGTTGAGTCAATGTCTAAGCAGGGTACGTGGGGAACTGATGCAGAAATTATGGCTGGTGCCACCTTCTTTGGCTTACCGATACAAGTTTTCTATGGGGCGGGACAAAAGTGAGAATGGCATACGCATGAACTTCGGTTTTCTTTTCATTTCTCTATGGATGTACCATTTGAAAGTATAGAATTGGTCAACTATGATAGACAGCACTATAATCTGGTTCACGTGATTCATTGAGTTCCTTAGAAGGTACCGCACACGTGTTACTGTAGATTGTTTGCAGTCACTGCCTTTGCAAAAACATACAATTTGCTACTAAAGGCCATTGAGGCAAACTGCTTCTCAGGTAATTTCATAGTTGATGACTAGCTGCTTTGTCTGAGCAACAGGTTTATTGTCATGCACACTTGGGGTCAGAGACTTAAACTTAAGTGTGATTGTTTGTGAGTCGATTGCCCTGGTGCACTATGATCGATCACTGTTCCGCCCAGGAGTTTCGGAGTGGTAGTCGGGTATCTGCTGCATTAAGGGCGACATGCACTGCCACTCTTGAGATATTTGGGGCTGACAAGAGCGGCATGACTAGAATAGCCTGCAGCTGTGACTTCAAATTAGATATACTTAACTGTAAATTAAGTAAACTGTAAGCACCAAAAGAAGAAGAAGGAAGACACAAATAGCGTAAAAAGCAACTTTAAATGGGAAGGACTGATAGATAATTGGTATATCCATCAACAGACACATAAACAAAAAACCAGAGAAATTGATAAATGTACAGCTAGCAGGCAGTAGACTGACTCCAAATACCCAAAAAGAAAGCAAACGTACACAACCAATTATGGTCCAACAAACAAACAACACACATAAAGGTAAAACTCAATTACCACTCATGCAAGTGCATGTTTATGTTTGCACAAATGCACATACACACACACACACACACACACACACACACACACACACACACACACACACACACACACACACACACACACACAGAAACACACACTCACACACAAGCACACAATACCAAACCTAAACACACAAAAGATAGTATTAATTAAATAGAAATAACTGACTGACGAAAAATGCAGTCAAGTAGCCAAAAAAACACACAAGCATTTGACAAAGTATAACATAATAAATGCAATGCTTAAATCAAATTTTTGTTTTATCAAATGTTTTCTTCCTTACCAGTGCCATTTTGGTATGTGTGATTATTAGTAGGCCCAGTTTGATATGTAGAATTACTTCCTTGCCGCACAACCCAATCAACGTCATTAGAGACATCATTAGAGCAGACGTAAAGATCGGTTTCAAAGGAGCATGTCGTGTCTGTAAGAATTAGAATAGTAAGTAAATACTAAGAGACGTGAAGCATACAGTTGTAACTCACTAGGAAATGGTTGAGAAAATGGTTGAGGCGGAAATGAAGTTGTTGAAGGAAGAGGAGAACCTACAAATGAGCAATAACAACAACTGTAACAATTTGAAGTACAAAACCATGTCTGTCGTCTGCACGAATTCAGTACGTTAAATCTTCCTTTTAGACTTCTGTATTAAGACGCTGCATCTCTCAGTTAGCGATATTACAGTTTCGTTTAACTTATCCGACACCATGGTCACGGACCCTTTGGGATAAGTGAATATGTTGGATAACTGAAGCTGTTACGAACTCAACTATTGTTCATGTTACACGCCATTTTTCCACATTAGGTATACTGAGCAAACACATTGCATACACACAAACACACACACACACACACACACACACACACACACACACACAAACAAACAAACACACACACACACACACACACACACACACACACACACACACACAAACTAGACAAACCCAAGATGTGAATTTAAACAAACCAAATGTTTTATTAATCTAGAGATAAAAAATTATACTTTTCATGATTGATTGTGAATTTATATTCTATGCAGAATGTATTCATTATCTGTCATATCATCACTCACGTGGCAAGCTTGACCTGTCAGGATAAGTAAACGTAAAATAAGGTATTCCGGGGTAACTCCGAACAGACTTTCACAATATCCCGGCTGTAGCGAGAAAGCTTTGCTGCCGCAATCCGAAACTCTTTCATCGTATAGCCGGTCATCTTGTTTGTTGTTGACGGGCTTTTGTTGGTCAAAACCAATCTACAAAGAAGGAAGAACTAGAAGACGGGGAGGATTTCGGTGTGATGGCGGGGTGACTCCGGACACGTTCTGTTCGTCTCTTGTAAAGCTGTCTGGTAATTAAGGCTTTAGTGCATGATTATTACTAAAATAACGAGCTGTAAATGTCATGGTGCTGAAATGCCCAAAAATCTACGTTTAGATCGACTACAGTCGTTAGTAAAATACCTCTATTTTACGTACTGTTTTGGTCTCTACGAGATCATAACACTTATTTCAACTACACTGTAAGCAGTCCCAAGGTCCTCTTCTGGCATATCAGTAAGGCCTGCGCAGTCGTAATGATAACATCTCCGGCAGCACTCACATCCCACCCAAGTTTATTGCCTATCGCTGTTGTCGTGTGAGAACGAACCATTACACTCCTGGCAGGTGTTTTCATTTTTTCTTGGATTCGAACTACTTTTTGGTTCATTCCTCTTCGTCTTGACGTTTTGCCTGCAGCTTTTCTTGACTTTGCAGATCTTGCTAGTAGCCCTTTTATGATCTCGCGCCTGTATTCTGCTTATGGTCTCTTCGGTTGTAAGAACTTCTCCGTAATGGGCTAGCGCGGAGAAGGACTGGGTAAGACTCTAGGTATATAATGTGTATAGACACAAATCAGCTCTTGACCTAACGTCTAAATCCAAACATTTATGTTTATTGAATCACTATGTTATTCCACAGCTCGTAGTACCAACATAGCATAACCAACTACCGAACCGTGTGTATACTTCAACGGCTTTGCAGGAATGCGGAAGCAAATTTGCATTCGTCAGGCATACGCTCGCTAAGAGGTGTAACTTTATCACTTGACCCTGATGACAACTAATACAATATTAAACAAATTCTATGAAACACTTTCAGAATGATAAATGCAAAGACTATGCATTTTCTCTACTTTCTACAATCTCACTGGCCGTAATTTTCAAGTCCAAAGACATCGTAGTTAGTTAAATCATTACAGAAAAATATGTAATTTTATCCTCAGTTACGTTACTACCCGAAAGTTTGGAGTAATGGGCTTTTAGCAAAGGTTAAATTTTTAAATAATGGTTGGCAATTACCGGATCTGCCGCAACTTTCCCAGAATCCTTGCTTTGCCAACGCCCAGAGCTTCTGCCACTAACCTCGTACCAAAGCCCTCCTCCGCGCCAGGAGCGAAAGAAGGCCTGGGTACGAGGCTAGGTCACGTTTGTGAACATAAACTAATTAAACATTCTTTCTTCGACTTGTAGACCTTGACCTACTGTCTTGTTGCAGGAAGGACGCAGATTTTGTGGCCAAATTGTCCGTGAGGCTGTGCTTCTTCACCGATCAACGTCTAATTTTTATATCTATTGTCGTGATCTTGTGCGTCTGACGTAAGCATTGGACGTCGTCTGGTCATGACGCTCTTTCTCCGTCCGCTAGTTGCTGCTCGTTTTAAAGTGTGGTTTGAATGCAGAGTGCCGCTATAGCGTCTTTTGTTCTTACATGTGTTTGTGTGACGTGTCGAGGGACTAAAACCGCCTCTCGATCAAGCAGTACGATCATCATGGCTGTGGAAATTCACCCTTTTATCTGTCTCGTTATTGCGCTACAGTGTTCAACGCACTATTCAAAGTCCACGAGATTGACGAACGAATGTCTTCTCTTTAAGTAGCAAGACCTTCCGTTACCAGGCATACATCTCCGCTAATTAATTACAATTGTAACTAACCAGAAATTAGCACACGTGAGACGAGCGAATTGCGATTAAGCAACACCTACTCAGACCTCCTGCTATCTGTAAAGAGGTCGATAACTCTCACAATTCTTGGGGAGCGCAGAACAAGAATGAATTACGCATTTTCCCCAGACTACCTCTTGCCTGAAGAATGTAGGAGGAGATTTTCTGGGTGCATGACCATTTCGTCCATTCTATTTCAATTTCCGGCAGCAATTGAATATTGAATTATAGTCTGTCGATCACTCAATTTTTAATTTTTCATAGAATTGAATATTGATATTGCAAGCAACTTCTAATTACGCTATTTTCAATTTCTAATCCAAAATTCAACTATTGCCGGGAATTGAAAATGGATGGTCACGCACCGGGCGTGGCTAAGCTAGACGCAACTTTTGTCTTTCAATAGAATTGAATATCGAAGTTACCGGCGACCGCTCGCGCGGTGTCATTATGCCGTTTATGAGATATCGCTTGCGCTAGCAGCTGCGGGTAACTTTCTATTTACATTTAGTACGGAGAAAGAAAATTGCATCGGAGGCTCTAGTTTAATATTCATAATTTACGAAAATTGGATGGATGAAAATATTAAATCTATTTGCAAAGTAAATAAATATTGAAATGACAATTGGTTTTTGATCAATTTCTATTTTCAATGTAATGGTATATTGCCGTAGTTGCCGTTTTATCGCTGGCCGATTAAGCGAAACAAGAATCTTCGCGAGAGCCGTGCAGCTCATCAGCGATCAGACGTCCAAGCATGCTACCTTCGGATCGGGAAGAAGCGCCGAAACACTTACACGTGAAGAAACAATTAGTCAAGGTGCAAGCGCTAACATAGAAGAGTACCGATGTCTTTTGGCTACCGTTCGGCAAACGGTAAAGGCAAGAGAAGCAAGAAAGTTTGTGGTGCCCGACCTAGGTGCAGCATCAGCACGCGGAAGAAGGATTGCATTTGCCTTTGCGATAAAGAGCAGTCGCTGAAACCTTCATTGGAAAAGAAGATTGAGCTAGCAAAGACGGGATTGGGTTTGGGAGAAGTGCTATTGGATGGAGATGGCAATGCGGAGCACATTCACCATATCTTACTGGAAAATTTTCCAGTGCTTGAAGCTTTTGGGGGTATACGCTTTTGCGTCTTGCTAAAAACTCCCACCATATGATTGAAATAGAAGGGATGACGATGCCCTTTCTTAAGAGCGTTGTGAACCAAGCAAAGTTGTTTATACGGTCATTGAAAAGGGACATTACAATGGAGGACATGAAAAAGTACTCTATACGGACATTAAGACTATCTGCATGCATCAAGCATGAATAGGTATAGGTTTGGTTAATGATTGATCAAATTGTTAGAGTGTCAGTGAGCCATCTGAAGATTGCCAAAACTGCAAGTCACTCTTTTCCCTTTCTCGATTGAGAAAACACATAACAACTTGTAAGAGAAAAGGAAAACGCAGACGGTAAGACAGCAGTCAACAAAGCTTGCTGTGAATTAAGGCGTACTATAGTGTGTAAATGTTATACTCCATGCATGACTGCGTCTACATCAGAGAAAAGCAACAGCACTTTGGATCAAGACACTCAAAGTCCTAATGCCTTATCTTCTTGTAATTTTGTAACAACAGAGTAACAATATACAACTGAAACAGCTAGGTATGTGTCACTAATACAACTTGCCATGAATAACACATTATTTTAACCAAATTTTATTGTGTCAATTATCTCTCTTAGATCCCCTTAGATTAAACCTACTCAAACTTTGGCAAAGTGGGCTCGTTTGGACCAAACTGACTTAGAAAAAGAGTTACCTAGTGTTGCAGGACTTACGGGCTGCAAGGCTAGAGATCAGGTAAGAAGATGATAGAGGTATACTGTGAATTCAGTCTACCAATGTACACACTAGCACATTATATGCTGACTTGTACTAACTATTTCTCACGCTACTTTGTAGATTGAGTCAATTGAGCTCACAACTAATCTTGACAATGGCTGCAAAGAAGAGTCGCAGAAGGTAAAAGAAGTAATGATTCTGTATGTGGCTATTTACTACTTTTGTCTGGCAGTTTGATATGCAAACTACGTCAGACATTGGGTATGCGGAGGAGTCAGATAAAGAAGATTATCATAGAGTATGAAAAATTCAATAATATTAACTAAGAAAAATATCTGACAGCCTTATTGCATGAATCTAGATGGAGGCTAAAAAGGAAGCTGACCTGGAAGAGGTACGTAAATCAGCAAACACTAGTTGTCATTTGTTGCTTTAATTCTGACATCTTTGTATTTTAAGAGAATTCGAGAAGAACAAGAAAGGAACTATGCTAAAAGTCTGCGTAGTGACAAGGAGAAGGTAATTAAGTCCTACGTTTGCCATTGTTACTGTCCTAGCGCTTTACAACCTTACAAACAATGCCCTGATTTAATTAACAGAAAATTATCAAACAGCGTGATGCCATAGAGAAACTGATGTTGGTCTACCTTTATTGTGCATGGCCTCTTTAAGTGAAATCATAGTGTTTGTTGGGATTTTCCATCTAGCGCAGTCACCGTATACCGAATGCACTCACGGCT
The DNA here is from genome assembly GCF_963422355.1 of Corticium candelabrum. NCBI lineage: Eukaryota > Metazoa > Porifera > Homoscleromorpha > Homosclerophorida > Plakinidae > Corticium > Corticium candelabrum. Next base: position 4,995,121 of record NC_085096.1, on the reverse strand, counting down.
TTGGTTGAGCCACAACCAGATGAGTCAGTATACAATGGAGTTTGTGTCAAGTTGCTACTTCCAGACTCTATCACACAGAAACCGATTTTCACTGGCAGCTTTACTCTTCAGGTATGTGATGATGTGTGTGATACCTAAGAACTTTCCATGACGTAGTTTGTGTGCGTACGTGTGTGTGTGTGTCACAGTGTGTGTGCGCGTGTCTGTATGTGTGTGTGTGTGTGTGTGTGTGTGTGTGTGTGTGTGTGTGTGTGTGTGTGTGTGTGTGTGTGTGTGTGTGTGTGTGTGTGTGTGTGTGTGTGTGTGTGTGTGTGTAACATTTACCAAGATCAGATATCCCATGCAGAAAATATGAAGAGCTTTGTCCCAATTTCCTTATGATATACGCCCCATACTCATGAGAAAATTGGGACAATCCTTATGAGAATTATGGCTCATGAGCCGCAGTTCATGCGTACGAGATCATGAGATCTGACCTTTTCTCATGTGCCTCCTGATCTTGCCTCATGAAGCTCTTGATCTTTTCTCATGAGCCTCATGAGATAACGCTCGTGAGACGACCGTTCGCTGTCCAGACAGTATAGGTTATTTATGCATGCGTGCTAAGGGAAATAAGCGGTGTCGCTGTGGAGATGCGCGTATTGTAGTGAAGTCGTCGCTGTTTCCTCGGTAATTTACTTTTAGCAGTTATATTTATTCAACAACTATAGTTGTACTCTAGCTAGTAAAGTTACTCTTTGATCTATGTACGCTTGTGCTTGTTTCTAAACACTTTGTTCACAGCTCACCAAAGCTCGTACTCATGGAAAGAGGACTCTCTCGGATAGAAGAATCGAACCAGCGCTAACACAACGGAGAAAGTAACACACGCGCGCGCGCGCGAACACACACACACGTTTATGCTTTAATTAAGTTAAGGAACGTTAATTTGCAGTGGTAACATGTTGAATCCTCTCGGAAGATACAATTGCTCTTTCACCTGTGTATTTTAGAAAGCGAACATCATTGAGACTGGAAGATGTCACTTAGAGTTCCAGATGACTTGAAGGGTCTGTTTGATGTCAACATCTTCGTTGAGATAGATGTTCTCACGTTCACAAGATTGGTTGTATAGGAAATGGTCAATATCAATAAGTATGACAAACTATCTAAGAGACACAATTACACAACTTTACAAGAGACGATGATGCATATGCTAAAATATTGTACAAATTTCTGTCTGTTGAAACCTAGCTGAAAGGATGAGAAGTTTGAACATGAACTAACAGCATCAGTTGTTCATCCACTAAGTAATGTTGGTCCTTATGAGTTTGTTGAAGCAGCTATGCAAGACGATGTGATCACAACTGGCCGAAATCTGTAGTTAGCGCAAAGGCTAGAATATATTAAGCTACTTTCTGTAAATAGATTACTTTGCAACTGTGCATCAATATCTAATTGTAAGGGGAAACATGTAATTGTTGAAACTCTCAATGATATCGAAGTAGATCTGTAATCATAGAGACCACGCTGCATGTGAACTTAATTGATACAAATATAACTAGAATGGAAAGTGTGTGTATCAATCTATAGTCATCCATCTAACATAGCTAAAAATGTATTAATTAAATGTAGTTATTAATAGCAATTATTAAAACAGTTTCTTATATTAATTAACACAATTAATAGAAAATTGTTAATTAAACTGCACCTTTGCAATGGTAAGATATCATACTGTGTGACACAGTGTCGTAGACTGACGTTCTGCTTATTATATATCTAAATCAATTTTTAAGTAAAATAAAACTTTGAAAAGTAAATATTGAATATACGTTGTCAGGAACTATTTTAAAAAAAATAGCAAATGAAAATTCATTAACATCTGGTACATGTTGATGTGTGAGAATGTGAGGTCACAGAGGTGTTTCCATGAATGCCGATAGCTTCCTGTCAGACTAAACAAAGCAATTAATGGTCTAATTAATTACATGTTGCTTTGCTGCTTGGAAAACGCAATCATTTATTAAATACTTATAATGTAGTTATAAAAAATAGTTTAAATGAAAAGTATAAGGAAAATCAGTGAATTATGTAGATGTTTGTTAATTTGTTAATTGATATTGTTTGTTTGCAGATTCATTTGCTTGATTTGTTCAAATTTCAAATTTTAAGTGTTATTAGCTAGGTAAAAACAATAGAGATTACAACCGTGAGTAAACTACGTAAACAAGATGTTCTTGAGATCCCTCTATCTCTAGCTACAGGGACAGACGTTGATGACTAGACATGATGTCATCGTTGTCGATTCGAACTTTGCATGTTGAATCACATGCCGATTCGACGCCATAGTCAGATGTGTAGCCTCGACTTGCTTTCGGTGGTCCTAAAAAAAGCGACGATAGATCACGTGACCATCGCGCACGTGCGTGGTAAAGGCTAGACTTTTAGTTGGGTAAGTACGTATGAAACATATTTTCCTCGACCTCACGTACTGAGTGTAAAACCGACCTCATTGAGTAAGTCTACGACCGACCTCAAATGACGTTTAGGACCGACCGCATTGACTTAGCGACCGACCTCATTAACGTAGTAACCGACCTCATTGAGTGTGCGACCGACCGAAGTAAATAGAAGTACTACCGGCGTAAGTTTGACACTGATTACAGGCGCGTACCCAGGATTTCTCTGGGGGTTTCCATATTAATATCAATAACATTGATCTGTTAATATTAATATCAATATTACTAATTTTAATAACTGTTTTTATATCAATATCTAGATTAATATTGATATTAATGGTTTAATTGATATTTAATATTTACTCTCATCTTTGTCCGCTTCGGCTGACTGTCAATTCGAGCCTCCGCTCCGAGGGGTCGATCTTCAGCAGCTGTAGGCCCTGTTACAAACTGCGACAATGTCAACTGACGCTTCATTCCTGACTGGCACGTGTAGCAGTGTGAAGACAGCGCGTTAGACACGTGCTACAACATAGCCTCGAATTCCCAGACATCTGTGTACCGTTAGCGGTAACGTCCACCTCTATGGGGGGTTTCCGGGCAACCTGGAAACATGCCTGCGTACGCCACTGGATTACACACCATGTGGGAGAGGGAGGGTAGAAGTAGCAAAACGTCTGCCCCGCCCTCTGACCTTCGCTTGCAAAAAGCGGTCTGCACTTGTATTTTGTTTATAATGAGTCAGGCAACCGTCTAGACATGGTGCTATTAAAAATCTTCTTAGTTTTCTGTTTTCTTCACCACCAACAGTTGACAAGTAAGTAAGTAAGTAATCTCTGCAGAGTATAGTTATAGATGCACGGTGTGTACTCTAGCTATTGGACAAATATTTCGCTTGGGGGACGCAAGACGTATGTACAAGCGCTGATTCGAACGTGTGTAGCTAAAATTGTGTGCTCACTGCCGCTCGAAAGTCACCATCAACTTCTAGTCGTGACGTTCGTCACTCACAATGTAACAGGTTAATTGCGAATCGATTGAGGTTGTTGCGTCATGGTACACCCGTCTAATTGACTTTCCGTATCCGGTCGTCTTGAGACTGTACGGATCGTAAAGTCTTGAGACCTCTTGCTTGACGAATAATTAGAGACAGAGGCTAGTCTCTCCCCGCTCCGCCCTTCCCCGGATTGTCACGAGAGGATTGCCTATCCGGGGAATACTCTCGAGATTGCGCATGCTCTAGAAGCTCCGCCCCTAACCAGTCTACTATCGAAATTTTTATAGTGAGAGATGTAACTACCCATTATCAAACATTTGCGCAATGTGTATGTACAGAAATTTACTGCAAAATTCAAAAATGCGCTAAGTGTGAATGCAATTGAATATGTTGTCTCCTGTAATAACAGAGTTGCAATTATTTGGAATCACGGGCATGTCTGATCACTATGTTAAATGTGCCGTTTTTGAAGTAAAGCTGCACATGCAATCTTGTAGAGATAATGTCAATATTTTGAAATAATTTGAATATTTGATATATATCTCCATCTATAATAGCTATTTGGAAGTCACTTTAGCTGAAAAGAAGTAATAAATGTCTTGAAAATTCATTTTTATTCAATTTGTACTTTTGTTGATGATATGAGTTTTTTAATAGAAATATTAAGTTTGATAATTAGTAAAGGTTATCTTTATGTAGTACAAGAGCTCCCTTTTGGAATCGGCCAATAAGTGTCTAGGGACATATCTGATCACTACTTCTGCGGTTGTATAGTTTCTGTAGCACAACTGCACGTAAATACTTGTAATGATCATGTTAATATTTTGAAATCACTTAAACTTTAACTGAAATTTCACGAGGTTTTTAACGACGAATTACTTAGAGCAACGAATTTAGGAAAAACAGAAATTGGTATCTAAGCAAGGCATTTTCGTAGATAATTAAATTAGTGTTGATTTTTGACGACACCTCGCTACAATCAAATTGGTGACTAAGAGCCTGTTCCATTCTGAGGTGGCAACACAGAAAAATTGTCTGTATGCAATAGTGTAATTAACAGAATTTGTGAAAGCTAGACAGTAAATAATTTGTAAACTTTACTTTCAATTTTAATAAAATACTTTGAATTTCAACTGATCAGAACAGCTGTAGCTTATGAACGTTTCTGTTTTGTGTGTGTGTGTGTGTGTGTGTGTGTGTGTGTGTGTGTGTGTGTGTGTGTGTGTGTTTGTTTGTGTGTATATGTGTGTGCTTTTTTGCGCGTGTATTGTTTGTGTGTGTGTGTGCGTGTGTGTGTGTGTGTGTGTGTGTGTGTGTGTGTGTGTGTTTGTGTGTGTGTGTGTGTGTGTGTGTGTGTGTGTGTGTGTGTGTGTGTGTGTGTGTGTGTGTGTGTGTGTGTGTGTGTGAATGTCTTTGCGCTCTGCAGCAGCTGCCGTATAACAAGGAGACTTTCGACTTGTCAATAGAAATACTTCATATGCTTTGAGGGTGGAAATCTATCACAAGTGGGCAATAAATTATGATCATGTTCGAAACTTAAATTGTTTTATCTTTCACGTAAATACGCAGTGGTCAGTGGGGAACAGTGTGCAATGACGGTTGGAATTTGTTCGATGCGGATGTGGTGTGTAAGCAACTGGGTTACACTGACGTTCTTCATTACACTTTTGGGGCATTTTACGGACAATGTAACGGGACAATATGGATGGACGACGTTGCGTGCATATAGTGGAATTCACGTCTGGGATACTGCGCCTTCTCAGGTTGGGGCAATCACAACTGCGACAACTCGGATGATGCGGGTGTGATCTACGGTAAGGCAACAATAACAGAAAATTCTGTATGTGTTCGCAATACCTTCTTCTGTGATAAGAGATTTTTGGTGCACATGCATTGTGTGTGTGCGTGCGTGTGTGTGTGAGTGTGTGTGTGTGTGTGTGTGTGTGTGTGTGTGTGTGTGTGAGTGTGTGTGTGTGTTTGTGTGTGTGTGTGTGTGTGTGTGTGTGTGTGTGTGTGTGTGAGTGTGTGTGTGTGTGTGTGTGTGTGTGTGTGTTTGTGTGTGTGTGTGTGTGTGTGTGTGTGTGTGTGTGTGTGTGTGTGTGTGTGTGTGTGTGTGTGTGTGTGTGCATTTATGCGAAAACGCACGGGCACGAGAACTCCTACACTTTGTACTCACACATACGACACTGATGTATGTACGTATACTTAGTTTGACAATATTCGCCAATTCTTCTATTTTAGACCCTTCCCCATTATCCAGCTACTGAAGGAATGACATCATCTACTCCACCAGCAGACAAGATGGTCTAGACCGTTGTTAACCAACAGGTGCTGTTGTATATGTTTTACTACATGTGCATGAATTGCAAATGTAATTGTAACAAACTGTTACAACAAATTTTTATATTTTTGTACAAATATAGTAGATTTATTAAGTGAATGTATATAACTAGTTTGTTTCATCTCGACTATATATAATTTCTAATATGTTAATTAATGCGTCGCATATATTTAAATGCAACATTTGTATTTTTTATAAGACAATGTTACCTTATTTGATTACGTACATAACCTAAACGCAGCAAAGCTAATAAATGTTTTATCTAATTTTATAGAATCGCATACTATCGACGGAAGTGTGAGACTTGCTGATGGAGACACTCCAAATGAAGGTCGAGTGGAAATATATCACAAGTATAGGAATTCACTTTTTCTTTAATTGAAAAATTAAGACAATTCTAAACATCAAAATATTCTGTTAATGTAGTGGTGATTGGGGAATAGTATGCAATGACTTTTGGAGTTCAACAAACGCAATGGTGGTTTTTTAAGCAACTGGGACCAATACTACGTCGACTGTGACTGTGACTGTGACGGAGACTAACCCTGCTGTCTCGTAACGGTGTAAAGTGTGCAGTTGAAGTCTAGCGCAAACAGTAATAATAAAGTATTGTTTTTAAATTGCATATGTAATAGATGAGTCTGTACAGTGGTGGATTATACGATTGCGTATTGCCGTTGTGCGGGATATAGTAGAGATGTTCGGTATTCACGAGTCTCCAAACGCGATTGGCTTACGACACATGCGCAACAGTTTTTATCACTCTGTCAATAGATTGTATTGCATTTCTAGACCCTCATGCAACGCGGATTTGACTAGCTTTCAATTTGCGTTGTGTCCAGTGAATATTAATGGCCATCAACTTATTAGATGTCAATGACTGTAGTATCAGCAAGAGTATCGGCCAGATCTTAGCCTATAAACAATTTTTTCTTTTTATAAATAAAAATTAAGGCTTTGTAAGTTCCATCCCGCCAAACGGTTTTTAGCAAAGTGATTAACAGACACACACACACACACACACACACACACACACACACACACACACACACACACACACACACACACACACACGTGCTTCTATTACTAATATAGGAAAATGTCATATTTTAAATGTAATGTTTTCTGTATGTGCGTTAGAAACACCTTGAGTTGTGGTGGGTCCCATACAACAACAGCTTACCCAGACTCACATGACTAGTGGAACATCAACCACTAGAATAAATGATAAATCCTGTAAGATTGATATATTTTGTCGTTATAAAGCAGTGAAACGTATAGATTTCTTTTAATATTAATCTTGTTTATAGCGACTCCCAAAAAAATTTGTTAGAGTCACAATCTTTGTAATATCGGCTGTATTGGTATTTGCTATTTGCTATTTGCTATTTTCTAATGGTCCTTATCCGGGTATGACGCAGACAGTCGACCAGACCAGTTACAACTGCAACGACAGCAAATGTTCGAGTATTCGCTGGACAAACGGCGCATGAACGGTCGGGAATTTTTATTTCCTCCGCATATGTGATCGTGATGTATCTCAGTGTTCAATCTAATTCTATTGAATCAAGAGCTCCACCTTCGTTCGAGACGGTGATTGGCTATCGAGCCAATAGTCAAAGATTGAAATTTAGTAAAATGAATCATCTATACGTCGACTGACCGTCTAGTGGATGATGGCAATGAATGGCAATGTATCTCAAATGTGACAAAACTGCCGTATAGATATCGTTTCTCGTTGTTTACTGGTGTAATGTGTGCAGTTGAATTTTTAAAATATTAATAGAGAATGGTTGATTTTACTAATTAGTGTATTGCGAATGACATGTCTTAGATAAGATTGAATTATTGCTAAATTTATTATTTTTTGTTTGTAATGTTATGGTGTGAAGTTTTTTATTAAAGGCCACTGACATGCTAAAATCAAAAAAATATTATAAAATTTATATGATAATTCTAAAGGTGTCCATATCTGAAAATTAGTTTTAGATTTTAGAAAGCAAGATTTCTGTAGAAAAATTGCGCATTAATGTGTTTCCGGTTGATCACATCCGTTTCGAGCAATAGATTCGATGCGTGCACATTTGACGTATGAAGTGAGAACGGATGTTGCGTTAGGGCAAAGCGTTTCGACGACTAGCTCATGCAGTGAAAGCAACAGAGCAAGCGGTTCTAGTGATGAAGACTTCGGGCGATCTTAACTATAAACATCTCAAGAAAGCTTTGCATATCATAGCCTTAAGAAGGTAGGATCGACTGCGAGCAAAATACCGTAGTGTATTTAGTATATATGAAACTCAAATTGTGTGCGCGTGTGTGTGTGACGCTTACCAAGTAACGACAAATTTTGATTTCTAGCCAGGAAATCGTGAAATAGAAACAGCTGGTGGAACTACGTTTCTCTGTTATCCATCCGCGATGGCTTCAACTGACCGGAAGTGGAAAGGGGAGGATCTGGCTCTCCAATAGTACCAAGAAGTTGTATGTACGTATATGGCTGGAAAAGCGATCGAAGAAGGCCATAAAATAATAGAATTTAGAACATCCCAACTAGCAAGGAAATGTGTACATACTTTGTTCTTATATTTCATCTAGCTTTAAGATATTTGCTAAAAGACTGTAGTATATACAAGTTTTGTATATTACATTTGTTGCACTTTGCATATTTAGGATACTATATTATTTAACAGTTATTACGATAGAATTTTATTGATATTAAAGATATAGTAAGCGTTTCAAAGGTTTTAGACTCCACCATTATTTCCTAAAAACTCAAGCATTTTAATTCAGCTAGGTTTGCAGGTCTAAAAAGTATATTGTTCATTGCAAGCAACCTCCTTCGTTCTCTAGTTATCACGCCAGATTTCCTCTCTTCCTAGCTGTCTGATATCAGAAACTTTGAAGTATCTTGGCCTTTCAACAACGTAAACATTTGTCTCCGTGTCTTTCGCTAGTTGAGCAAAATTGTTTAACGCAATGACGAGCTTGCAAAACCACCGCAGTTGGACAGAAGAGGGTTGAAGAGTGTGGCTTCATCGAGTCGATGTCCTGGGCACACACACAGACACACACACGCACACGCGCGCGAACACACACACACACACACACACACAAACACACACACACACACACACACACACACACACACACACTCACACACACACACACACACACACACACACACACACACACACACACACACACACACGCAACTGCCAAGCCCAATTTCTAGACGGTCAATCTTATTTAATTGGCACGTTATTTGAATGATGGAATTGACAGCAGTTAGATCAGCTGAATCAATTTCAGAAAAGCTTAGAACTAGAGGTGCCGTTTCTAAAGGTTATGGTTATTACAAGCAGCTCATTGCTCATGCCCAGTACATCAGCTATATATTAGCTAATCTCTATCGAGTCATAGGTATTAACTAGTAACGTGACAAGTCATTTTCATCGCTATTGTTGGTAGCCTTCTGTTGAAGATATGCGTAGTTTTCGGTTACTTTACATCGTGCAGGCGACTGGTAAGTATTCTGTACAATATTTGTATTGTGCCTAGTTGACAATTATTCCGCTAGGGTAGCGTTTGAGGGTTACGATCGAGCTCTGATTTAAACGTCTGTAGAGCGACGTAGAGAGAACGCTTTGAGAATTGCCGTGCCGCTCGACGTTCATCACCAACCTCTAGGTCGTGGCGTCAAAGCACTGTCCAGATATCAACTGGTCAGATATGATTTATGGTCCATAGGCAGACCCGGAAACGTGGAACTTGTGAACAGCGAGATCGGAGAGAGGTTCGATTTACCCTTCAGATTGCGCATGCTCTAGAAGCTACAACTCCCATATATAGTCTATTACGCAAACCGCCACGTGCCCATAATGTCGAGCAGCAATTGCCAAAGAGTTCTAGGTAGAAGTTCAAATCAGAGCTCGATTCGAATCCGTTATCCTGGCGGAATTGTCAACTAGACAAAATGTAAATAATGTACAGATTACTTACCATTGGCCTGCATGTTGCAAAAGCATACTTAAAACGAAGCAGATCTTCAACGGCATAGTACCAACCAACAAAATTAGTGCGGGAGAGTTTGGTACATGGGTGCTGTTGTTAAGAACACGAGCAATGAGTTGCCAGTCATAAGAATTAGCCTTTAACAATGACAACTCTATAGCCTTTTTCAACAGTTTATAAAATTTGCATTCAAATACAAAGGCAATTAATTAGGTGATTGACTAGCTAAGGACTTGAAATTAGGCTTGGCAGATGTGTGTGTGTGTGTGTGTGTGTGTGTGTGTGTGTGTGTGTGTGTGTGTGTGTGTGTGTGTGTGTGTCTGAATGTGTGTGTGTGTGTGTGTGTGTGTGTGTGTGTGTGTGTGTGCGTGCGTGCGTGTATTTGTGATTGTGGGTGTGCTTGCGTACGTGTGTGTATGTGTGCATGTGTTCCCAAAATCCAACGATGCGACGCAGCAAAGAATGAGACATATTCGTCTAGGCTGTGCAGCCCTAAAACATGTTCACATTGTAGCAATACAAGCTAGACAGAACATTAATTTACCAGCAATAATTCAATCTCATCTAGAAATGTTATTTGAAATACACCAATTAGTAAAATCAACCATTCACTATTATTTTTGTTAAACTTCAATGCACACATTACACCGTTAAGCTACGAGACGAGATATATATACGGCAGCTTCGTCACATTTGAGATACATTGCCATTCAATGCATTAAGAGTCAGGCGACGTACTGCTGACTCATTCGACCAAAGTTCACTGATTGACTATCCCCTCGATAGCCAATCACCGTCTCGTAGGAAGGCGGAGGTCCCAATTTTTCATAAGAATTGAAGTGAAGACTGGGATGTGTCACATTCAGATATGCAGATGGTACGAAAATTGCCGACTGCGCCTGCGCCGGTTGTCCAGCCGATACTTGAGCACTTGCTGTCGTCGTTGTTGTAGTGGTCCCCCTTCTGCGTCTTACCCAGATTATGACGATTAAAACGATAACAAATACCAATATAGCTGATATTACAGAAACTGTAACTCCAACAATTATTGGAGTTGCTATACGACATTAATATTAAAGAAATATATCCTTTTTACTATTTAAAACCAGAAATAAATCAATCTTACCTGATTTGTCATTTTTTCTAGGCGGTGATGTTGTATACCACCACCAAAAGTCATGTGGGTAAGCTGCTGTTGTATGCCACCACCAGTTATGTGCGGATGGGGAAGCTGTTCTATGCCAGAACCCCCCGTCAGTGGTTGGTACTAGTGTTTCTAATACACATATGGTAACAATTAAATCTATCAAATATGACTCTTCCTTATAGTAAAATAAGAAGCACGCGTGTGAGTGTGTGTGTGTGTGTGTGTGTGTGTGTGTGTGTGTGTGTGCGTGCGTGCGTGTGTGTGTGTGTGTGTGTGTGTGTGTGTGTGTGTGTTTGTGCCTGTGTGTGTTACTAGCATACAATAGTCTAACAAGGATCGAAACAAAGTGTCTATAGGAGTAGTGTAGAGTTGCACAGCCAGAGAGTTGTTCATGTAAACTGGAAACTGATTAACTATGCTAATAACGTTCTTCACAGCTACTCTTCAGGCCATGTCCTTAAAAAATCTCTAAGCTGTGTGACCACAAGCCGAGGGATTCAACAACCAACGACTATAGCTTACACCTGCATGTTGCTCGATCACGTATATCGGCATGTTTGTTGTGTTTCTCTTTCTCGCCAGCATCTGCTGCAGATCGTGGCAGCCATGGTGACAAATTGTGGTAGCAGATAGTTTCATACCGTAACATCAAAATAGGCAGAAACCCCATCTATAAAGTCAGGATGATAGTTCTTTGCAGTTGTATTCATCTTAGAAGAACCACATATATGCCCTAAATCTATATTTGCCTGTTATGTCCGATTCTGCCTTGTTACAAATGAGCAAGACATATTTATATATATATGCACATAAAAATGAGGTACAAATAGCACAAAATACTTAAATTCTATTAACTCACTGCAGAAATTATGAGAAGTGTTTATAGAAGTATTACCTGTGGTGAGATTATCGATAGCTCCATTATTGCAAAAATTGCGGTTACAACAACTGATGCAGTCTCCACCAAATGCGCCTTTACATTCATCACTTTCAGTACATATTGAGTTTCGGAAACAACCTCTTTGAAAAGCAATGACCCCTCCTCCAAATATCGGTGCAAGCCTGTGTACTACCTGGCGACACACCTCTCCAACATTACATGTTTGAACTATCTGTTGTTTTTCACAGTATTCTTGACTGGTTGTAGAACAATCGTAACATAAGATTGAAGAAGATGCCATTGTGGGTGCTACACCTAAATGTAAAAACAAAGATTATACCTTCAGTGTTGCAATTTATCCATTGGAAAAGTGAGTATGGAAATGTGACTCAAACACTTCTTGATTAGTGATAGAAACCTTACCATAACAGCTGTTTTAATGTCAATTGCAAATTCAATTGCGTAATAAACTAAGAATGCAACTCAAATAATTCTATTTCTGTTAAACATACTTAGCTATTTGATCTTAGTACTAAAATTTCAAGCAAAGGCAGAATGCAAATTATGGTAAAGTTTGATTGATACTTTGAAACGCAAAATATTGACAAATATAGCAATACATAATACACACAAAACAAATTTAATTAATTAATTAATTTAATCAATTTAATCTATTAATTTAATGTAATTTAAATTTTTGTTTAGTATGCCTATCATCTTGTTTTCAGTAAAATGTTCTGTTATCTGTAGATCCAGTAGCAGATATCTAAATATCTTAATTATTCAATATATTTACGAATACCAAAATGAGATGAAGAAAAACACAACACACTAACCCTCTATCAACTGTAGACATCGCAAAATATGTTCTGTTATTACCTGTTGTAGGATTTTCAATACTTATACTTCCATTATTGCAAAAATTGCTGTCACAACATCTGATACAGGCTCCACCAATTGCGCCTTTACATTCATCACTGTCAGTACAGCTTGAGTTTGGAAAACAATTCCTTTGAAAAGAAGTGACCACTCCTCCAAATAGTGGAATCCTGTGTACTACCTGACGACATATCTCTCCAACATCACATTTTTGAACAGTCTGATGGATTTCACAGTTTTCTTTATTGCTTTGAGAACAAACGTAACAAGAGACTGAGGACGATGTTGGTGTTACATCTGTAAAGCCAAAAAGTTTCAGTGTTGCAAATCTAATGCAATTCGAACAATAGGGCAAAAGAAAGTGATTAAAAGTGAATAATTAATGAAAGGCACATATAGATGTGTGTGTGTGTGTGTGTGTGTGTGTGTGTGTGTGTGTGTGTGTGTGTGTGTGTGTTGTGTGTGTGTAGGAATTGACGACGAACACACATATAATCGTTCACACACACACACACACACACACATACACACACACACACACACACACACACACACACACACACACACACACACAAACACACAAACAAACTAGACAAACACAAGATGTAAATTTAAACAAAGCAAAAGTCTTATTGATCTAAAGATAAAAATTATACTTTTGATGATTGATTGTGAAATTATATAATATGCAAGATGTATTCATTATCTGTCATATCATCACCCATGTGGCAAGCACGACCTGTCGGGATAATTGAAGATTGGGTAAGTGACACGCGACTGTAACTGTTTTTATTAATTACTAAGAAATAATTACTGTATTTGAGGATGTCACATGTAAATACTTTAGCTCATTGTATTAATTAGGGTATAGTATCTGTCCAAATACAAGTCCTGGGGTTGAATTAAATGATAAAATTCAATAAGCCTTTTTGTGTACTAATAAAAGACTTGGGGCATGTATTTAGACAAGGGCTATATGGTACACAGATATTGACTGCATGCTAGAAAGTTGCAAGTTGCTTTACTTCTCAATTATGTACACTACTGGTATCTCTTCACGTGGTGTCCAGCTACATAAAAGTTGCAGCAAGTAGTCCAGTAAAGCCTTCACCGTCTGATTCTTCTGAAAGTGCTACATCATCTTCCTCCTGTTCTGTGCCACCTTCCGGCATCAGCTCAGTTGCTTCCACTTATTGTGATTCGTCATTGCTGACGAAGAGATAATGTTTGACTTTGACTTGCTTCACAGAGCTATGCATCCTGCCAGTCCGTGCCATCAACGTTGGTAGTGACTCCTACAGACTTGAACGAATATATGATAATTTCAAACGAATGGTCGAGTAGGTGGCTCTGCAGGTTGAAACAAATACCACCTGTATGCATGCAGCTAAGACTGAGTAAGTCTTCTATTCAGTCTGAGTCTTTTATTAAGAGCAACATTCAGACTAAGTTGTAAAGTGGTTTGAACTAAAGCTTCAGAGCTTAATTTTGGTGGGATTTGTATTTGGACGGATATAGTACAGGTGTATCAATATCTGCATTCTCTACTGCAATGATGTCATCCATTAATCAATTAGTACTTTCAGTTCTGATCACTAGCAATAACAAACATACCTGGAGAACAATTAGTCAGTGAAAGATCATCCAAAGCAATGCCTCCTCTAAAGCCAAAGGAATGTGAAGCCCTTACATAAATTTCAAACGAGCCATTTATGCTTCCAAAGTCAACAGTAGTGGTTAACCACCACCTCCCCTGGTTGCCAAAACGGCTCCATACTGGAGAGTTTCCGTACGTAGTGTGAGCAATCACTTCCAATGTACCAATTTGTGAGCCGTACATGTGATAAGCCATTGACAATTTACAGGTCGTTTCATTGGAGTTGGTCACAGCATAACTTGCAAGTACAGCTTGTACATTGGTTGCTCCTGACGTCTCAATGTACACGTAATGACCTAGCATAACCAGCATGTATTCTAAAACTAAAGTTTAATAAAATACAAAAAGACAAATAAACAAATTAACAAACACACAGACAATATGATAGACATACAGACAAATGAAAGAAAAAACAGACAAACGTTGAACACACAGACACCTAAATAAACAAACAAACCAAAAAGACAAACAGAAAAATACAGAAAGAAACAGACAGACAAAAAAACAAAAGGATAAACACAAATAAACAAAACTATAGATACAAAGACAAGGCGATAGACAGACAGATAAAAAGACAGACAAACATTGAACACACAGGCACCTAGATAAACCAACAAACAAACAAACATAGAAACAAACAGACAAACAAACAAACCAAAAAACAGACAGACAAACACGACTAAACCAAATGAGACAAAGAGACAAAACTATAGACAGACAGATGAAAAACAGACAAACATTGAACACAGATACCTACATAAACAAACAGTCAAACAAATAAACAAATAGACAAACAAATCAAACAATAACAGATACCCAAATGATAGACAGACTGACAAACAAAAAGGAGAAATACAGAGCACACAGATACCTAGATAAATAAACAAACAAGTAAACAAACACAGATAAACAAAATGAAAACAGATTGACAAAGTACAGACCAACGTAGAACACGCAGGCACCTAGATTGACAGACAAACACAAACAAACACAGATAAATATAATGATAAAAAGAGAGACAAACAAAGAACAGACAGACACTTGGACAGACAGAGAAAAAGCCTAGTAAGTCACAAGTAAGCACTCAACCAGACAACTAAAGGTAAACTATAATTCGTCTTCCGTACACAAAGAAGCAAGGCAAGTACAGGATGTGAAACCTGCTAACTGAAAACCAAAATGGCACCTCGGGATGTTCCTTTTGTGTGATCCGTCCTAGGGCCCGTGTCATCAGACGACGTTGAGCCGCTCGTCAGTCTCCAGTCCAGGTCATTGCGGGGCAAGTTTTTCCAGCCACAAAATCCAGACTCGAAGTCGCACGTCGTTTTGACCGATTCTGTAGAGAACCGGAAGTGTGAGAGTGAATGTTGTGCAGTGGTGGTAGTATAACACATTACACGCTCTGCACACTAGAGTAATGAATGGGCATGTGAACGAACCCGAAATCGTGCTCAAAGTGATGAGTGTCGTCATGATGACGCACCATCGTTGCCACGCTGCGTTGTGATGCTGCATGCTGCTCACTGTGTGTGATTCTTTCACAAAACTTCTGCTGGTTCGTCGGTGCTTGCGATGATTGTCTAGTATTAGCTAGAAGACAGTCTGGATCGAGTCACGATATAGTCTCTTACACGGCCCCTCGCGCGCGCGAGAAGCGGAATAGGGCGGTGCCTGGACGCGAAAGTTCAAATCTGCAAGTTCAAATCTGGCAGATAATTGGGACCGGAAAACGATTGACGTCAACACGTGTAGCACGCGCCGCTCTCTAGTGATGGCTAGCAATTAAGTCACTCGACACGCTGTGAAGCTAACACGTCATAAGTTTGCATGTTGTTCTGTAGACTGTACCCAGCGGATCATGTAGTTCACTAGAAGGAGACAGCGACTGAAGAGATCGAAAAGTAACAGTCATTTCCCCATGGAATCGTAAGATTCTGAGATTCAGATGTCAAGCTAGCGCGAAATGCGTCAATTAGTCAAGATGACGTACGTTGTATTGGTGCAGATTCATAGTGCATCATGTAAGTTTCACCTCGTGATTCATAAACTGCGAAACGTCCTGACTCTGGTGAGTCTCGTCGTCTAGTCTAGAGGTTTACTTCATCGTCATCACGTAACTATTCAGTGGGGGCGGAGATGGCGGTTTCGAGGGGCGACAAACTTCCCAATATTTCAATTTCGGGTATGAGATCCCCCTGTAACTGGATCCACTTAAATGGAACCATGTATTTCTGCAATATGTTTGCCAATCACAGACCTGCCCACCTAGCAGTGTCAAAATGCTTGAGTTAGCAGGCAAACATGCGGGAGAATGCGGGAGTTTCAATTTTTGGGACACACGTACAATAGCATTAATATCAATACATTTATCTCATAATAAATGTTATATAGTGCATAAATAATATCTAATCATCAAAATTTAAGTATTTGCATGCCCTGTTGGAGTCAAAGCCATTAATTTAATTATAGTTCAACAAATGTATAACCATTGATTAATGTTCCTAATTAGCGACACACATGTACAGTATAACACCAATTACTAAACATAATAGTTAATTAATTAAACACAGGACTCAGTGGCGTATCTACGGGGTGGCCTGGGGGGGCACGTGCCCCCCCAAATATTTGACTTTTAGCTTTCTTTGATTTGTAACCCTATTGTCCAATGTTCAGAATCAGATGCTAAATGAGCTACTGACCTAGAAAAGAATTAGCGCGCTTTATGCTTACACCCGGTCAGTGGAATTAGCGCACGTTATGTACGAACACGTGGCTTATAATGACTGAAGCACATACGAAGAAGGCTTCCCGGAAACGGTCAGGAAACAGCAGAAATGAAACAATTCTGACTTTCTTTCAGCCCAAGAGGTTTGTGAAATTGTGACTGGTGTGCTCTTCAACCTCTTGCTGTCTGTACTAGCTAGCTAGTAACTGTAGGATGTCACCAGGTCGAGGGCAGATTCTCCCATTTCAGTTGGTACAGAAGGGCATGTGATTACGGATTCCGAATCGGCGTCTACGGTAGGCATTAGCGAGAATGCTGAGTCTGAGTTTGCTTCTGCCTCGGAGTCACTATGTCTATCTCCTTCGGCACATGTCCTTGCCGAGAGCAGTTACGAGAGCAGTTTCAGTAGTTCCGTAGCAACTGTAGATCTTTCCATGGCCAGCAGCGGGCCTGTGTCACCGAAAACTGCTGTAGCACCTGCACTCATATATGCAGATTCTGAGCTGGAAGTAGATCTAGATTGTGGATCACCGACAAATCCCGAGACGGACTGTGCCGAGGATGCACCAGGCGCCATGAAAGGTTTACAATCACCTGCAGGTACACGAAATATCTATTATCTTGTAACACAATTTCGTCGGTACAGTACTCTAACTAATTATTGCATGTATGTTCCGCTCACAGATCTGTCACGCCATATTGGAGATAGGCCTGCGCAGCCCCTCCTGTCAAAATTTCCAACAACTAAGTTCGGCTCGAAACATCGCTCCTTCTCTCCTGAATGGTACAAGGCATTCACGTGGGTAGAATATTCCATAGCGAAAGATGCAATATACTGCTACCCCTGCCGTCACCTCAAGGTAGGAGCAGTTAGTCGAGTTGATCCAGCATTCACTACAATTGGTTTTCGGGGATGGAAGAAGGCTAAGGGTAAAAGTGGAGCCCTGAAACAGCACGCGGAATCCGCGAACCACCGAGCGAACTTGCAAGTATGGCAACAACGTCTTGTTGCAGAAAGAGAAAAGGTTCAATTCGGTGTGGACTACCAACTACGGGATGTGGAAGAAGAGGAGATTATGCTTAATCGGCACTACCTGAAGTCAGTTATGACAGTGATTCTCACCCTTGCGCGACAAAATATACCACTGCGAGGACACCACGAATCAGAGACGTCGGAGAACCCAGGAAATTTTAGAGCTATTTTAGACCTCCTAGTCAATCAAGACGCTCGCTTGCAGCAGAAGAAGAATAGCCTTCCTAGAAATGCCAGATACCTATCACCTAATGTCCAAAATACCATACTGGATATACTTGGAAAGATGGTGAAGGACAAGATTTGCTCCGAGTTAAAGGCAAGTGGAGCTTTCACGCTCATGGCAGACGAAACACGTGATGTCAGCAAAAGCGAACAGCTGTCCTTGGTTGTGAGATATGTTTTTGAAGGCAATGTGTGTGAACGGTTCCTAGGATTCGTTGCTTTAACCGATCTTTCTGCAGCGGGAATCGCCCACTCTATTACGAAATCACTGAGTGAGAGTAGCATTGATTTGTCAATGTGTGTTTCTCAGAGTTATGATGGAGCGAATGTAATGAGCGGCGAGCATGGAGGCGTCCAGGCGAAAATCAAGACTATGTGTCCTCAGGCTACTTACTGTCACTGTTATGCACACCGTCTGAATCTGGCTCTCGTAGACTGCTGCAAAACTATCCCAGTCGCTTACGAATATTTTTCACTTCTGAATTCCCTTTACGTTTTCGTATCTTCGTCGGCCGTTCACTGCGTACTTGAATGTGTTCAGGAGAATATGAAGGAAATCAATTCCTCGTATAAACCGGTTCATCTTAAACGGTTATCAGACACAAGGTGGACATGTAGGGTAGACAGTGTAAGAGCTGTACACGACGGGTACAAAGCAATCATAGAGACTCTTCGTCGAGTTTCTGAGGGGAACAACAAGGATCGTGCGGTGCAGTCCAAAGGATTACTAAGTCAGATTCAGTCTCTACAGTTCATTGCTTGTACCGTCATATTTAAGAAAGCTCTCCTACTGACAAAGGGGGTTTCAGATGTACTGCAGAGTAAGCAACTTGATCTAGCTGCAGCCGTAGATTTGGTAGAAACGGCAATAGACACTTTGCTTGAATGGAGAGAGGCGTCATTTGATTCATCATTGTGGAAGAATCTATGGAATGATATCGAAGAACTGGCCAGAAACAACGAAGTGGACCTTGGTGATCTTTCCCAGTCGAGGCGCCGCAATCGAGTCAGCCATCAGCCAACACGTCTAGATGAGTACGTAATAATGGAAACGACCGGCAGGCAACCAGTTATTTCAGAGGACGTCGAAACCTATGTTAGAGTTTCCGTCTACTACGAAGTGCTTGACTCAATCATAGGAGAAATGAAGCGCCGATTTTCCCATGAGACTCGTCCACTGATAAGGGCATGTAGCGCTTGCATGCCTGGATCATCTTTTCTCAATGCAACTACTATGCAGCCATTGATTGTCCACTACAAGCTAAATTTTGAGGACATTTCTGTGCAAGCCGAAGAATGCAAACGGTTTCTTGCAAGGAAGAAGGATGTAAACTCTTTATCTGACGTCTTACACCATCTCTTGCCAGTCAAAGAGGCGTTTGTAGAGTTGTATAAACTTCTGACCATAGTGTTGACTATGGGTGTGTCAACAGCATCTTGCGAACGCTCGTTTTCGTGTCTGAAGAGGCTAAAAAGCTATCTTCGGGCCGGTATGGGTCAAGATCGGTTAAACAGTATGGCTTTGCTTGCAATAGAGAGAGACCTCTCTGGAAAAATAGACATTGACGAAGCAATTGAGTTATTTGCTAGAATAGACAAGAACAGGAGAATTAAGTTACTAAAGTAGATTGCTGTCTATAGTGTAAAAACCGCACAGTGTGAGAGCTCTTCAGGAAGTACAATATCAACTCTACGAAATACTACTCGCCGTGACCGTCTACAGTGCAAATGCCCGCGCTCGAGTGCCCCCCCAGTCTTACAAGGCTGGTTACGCCGCTGCAGGACTCGTACTGTTCGTACTACTGCCTCTTATAAAAATCTAAGAACAAAGTACATGCACATTTTTGTGGCTAGTTGGGATGTTCTGGATTCTATTTTCTTGTGACCTTCTTCGATCGCTTTTCCAGCAATACGTATGATATCGGGTAGCCAGCTCTTCCCCTTTTCCACTTCTGATCGACTCCTCCTTTTATGTCGGTACGGTATTTTGACCAAGTATGTTAGGACAGAGCCGGAATAAGGAAAGGCCTGGCACATAGAAATTGATATTGGGATATCAAGTACGTGCGTAGACTTTCATGTACTAAACCTGTAGGGTACACGCACCGTTACATAGAACAGGCACGTCTATTATTTTGGTCACGCCCACCAATGTTTAAAATGCGGAAGATTTGATGCCAAATGCAGATAGGCGGAAGAAAAGTCCTTGATTTAGGAGTTTCCCGCTCAATGCGGGAGAGTTGGCAGCTCTGCAATCCAATCACCAGCCAGGCCCCACACACATAGCCTCGAGGTTCCAGACCGTTTCCCAAAAAATGGGAGACGGTCTGGATCAACTTCCGATCAAACCGAGTTCGGAAGTAAGCGTAGTTACATACTTAAAAGAAATGGAAGGGTTGTAACAGTCATATACACCTCTTTAGATAATAGTGCTATGCCACCCGTTGTGACATAGGAGATCGATTACTACATTTTAGAGGTGTGTTCAAACAAGGTGGGTGGTAATCAACTGCGATGGCGGCAAATCTGCAGCAGTCTGCTGTTCGGGATGCATTGAATCAATTCCGAGAGCTTTGGCGTTGTTTCAAAGGCACGGTCCAGTGCAGTTTTACATCACGAAAGACGCGCACGTATAGGCAGTTACGATCTGTCTTTACACACAATTAGTGTCGAACACAGGCGCGGAACCAGGATTTATGAAAAGAGGAGGTTACAAGTTTTGATAGATCACGCCTACTTTAGTCAACGTATTTGTAAGTGTTATAAACTACTGCTAAATAAATGTTAAGTAAACTACGGTGCAACTATGTCTCTTTCAAACAAAGACTCTATCAACAATTATCAACAATCTTCGCGGATAATTTTGTACAAAGTTCGTCTGGTGGCACCCGGTCTTTTTAATGCATGGCGATAACTGATAGGTGTGCAAGACACTTCTCTGCCATGGTAGACTTAAAGTCTTGAGTCTCCTCAGTAGAAAAAATGACGTCTCTCCTTTTGCACTTGTGATAGGCAGAACACGTGCTATCAATAGCAGACGATGAACATTTGGGTACAACCGAGAGTCACAGGCTCCCAAGGACAGGAGAAGGTTAATTAATTGTTTGGTATGGCCTTCTTGCACTCTTGCTCTCTTTTCCTTGCTGCTTTCATTTTTCCTGGTATTGGCCTTGCCATTCTGACATCCACCTTCTCACTTCACCTTCTAGAAACTTCGGGAATGAAAGATCAGCTTTCCATTGGGTGAACTTCGGAACAAACTAGAAGGGTAAGCGCAAGACACAACAATGCTCGGACATTATCTTACTCACCATTATATCGATCACGCATCTGAAGAAGCAGGAAGTCTAGGAGAGGTATCACAACGGATCGTTGTAGTGCTCAATCGGACTCCGACTACTAGTAAGTGTATTGCTTCGGTTTCTCCGTAAGTTTGTTTTTCTTGGAACAGATTCAACGGATTCAATCTCGTCTGCGTGTCGCAGAATGTCTTGATAACAGATGTCAAAGAGTTTGCATATATCCTGCTTTGTTGCCTTCATTCTTTCAGTTACGTACTGAATAAACCATTCCCTACGCAACAAAGATATCCTGGTCACGAGTTTGAAGTTTCGCTGCCATATGTCTGACTTCGCCAAGACTCTGCTTAGTTATTTCTAATTAAATAATGGAAATGAGCACAATGCGGCTACCAGACCTTGTGCTTTAACTTCGACGCCAACGAAATGGGGGTGCAACCCCAACAACCCCTACCCTAGATCCGCAACTGGAACGCCTTTGCCAGAAGCCGTGCATGCATTACAGAACTCTCGACGTTCATTGGCCGCCACTTTAGTGGCGACAGCTTGCTGATTATTGGTTGACTCGGACTACTTCCCAACTCGGTTTGATCAAAAGTTGATCCAGACCGTCTCCCATTTCTTTTGGGAGACGATCTGGAACTTTAAGGCTAACGCGTACACATCATGACTCCGTCTGCCGGCATGCAACGCCCACCACGCAAATACGGGATTTCGAGAGCGTGGTATTCAGACGCGGAAGTTCGTTTGCCTCGCCCAAGACGCAGTGTGGATTGCAACCCCGTAGGCGATGCACCGCACTACGCCTGGTCGGGTACCGCCCATTGCGGTGAGCGTTAATCATGTCCCTAGGGACATGATTAGTGTCAGTTACAAGTGTACGTTGTCGGCGTAGCAGACTACATCAAAGGACGGTCGCGTGGAATCTTCGCTAATTGACGAAATTTTGGGGCGGAGCTTCTAGAGCATACGCAATCTCGAGGGTAACACGAGCATTTCGCCGTTTGTGCCGTACACAAAGTGATCGTTTTCGGGTCTGCTTCTGAACCGTAGATCATCTTGCCGTTGACTAGGCTTTATATGTAAGTTCACTACTTACTATTTCGTGCATCTTGTGAGAGACTTTGTCTGCGTAGAGACGTGTAGAGAGCCTTTTCTTGACTACGGCTTCTCAAGAGTAAGAGACTGCTGTTAAGCTGAAGTCGACTGATTCACACTCCGAACAGATATACGTGGAGTGGAAGAACAGACTACTCATTGCATAGAGATGGATTAGTTTTGGCCATTGAAATCATGCCACTTGAGAACCCATTTCTGGTAACCAAACATGCACTCGTTCCGCCTTCTTTACGAGCAGTCTAGCTTGCTTCTGTCTGAATGTAATTGGCCAACAATTTTCTTACTGTGATAATTTGCACTTAAGAAGTTCACTGACGCGAATCAGAGTACAGTACACGTACTCTGTAGTCTGTTTACAATTAGCATTGCCAGTCTACAAGTCCCAGAGACGGTTTATGTCTAAAGTGTCACAACACATACGCACTATTCCATAGCTGTAATGTCTAAATCAGAAAGCAGAAGCTGTTTTACCTCATCTGCAGTTGATCAAGACATGTGTATAGTAGTAATCTCAAGATTAAAGTTGATACTTTGTCAAACAATGTCGCTGAGGCACTGAAGCTGATGGTTTACGTCCGATAATTGAACAATAAGCAAACGAAATAGTGGAAATTCAAACAAGATTAAAGTTCTCGAGACCTTGCATCTGCAGAGTCTGGTTTGCAAGGAAAGGCATTCTTATGATAAAATCAAGTCTTATACAGGTTTTGAGTAGAGAAATGTACTTGATACAGTGTGGAGTTTGACTGAAAGCATCCAAGACAATTTCTCTATATAGCAAAAAAAGAATCAGGCCAAGGCACATCAAGTGATGTGTAAGCTTATGAGCTCACCGCCTGTCATGACGAGTTGGTTAGGCTAGATAAGATAAGACAAACTTTTGATGACTCTAGTTCGACAAGATACATACTTTCACAGTTCCACAGTTCAAATAGTTTGCTAGATGGGAAAAAGAGGTTCTAGTTTCAGCCACACAGACAGTGACAGTGTGCAACGTTTGGTTAACCCGAATGTGTTTCCCTAGCACAAAATCTGTATCTGACAAAACTTCCATCGCTAAGCAATGAGTAGTCTGTCTTTCCACTCCACGTGCATCTGTTTAGAGTGTGAATCAGACGAATTCAGTTTGAAGAGCAGTCTCTTAACCTTGAGAAGCCATACTAAAATATGGCTTCCTACGCGTCTCTTCGCAGGCAAAGTCTCTCACAAAATGCTCGAAATGATAAGTAGTGAACTTACTTTAAAAACCTAGTCAACGGCAAGATGTTCTACAGTTCAGAAGCAGACCCGAGAACGTGGCCTTTGTGTAAAGCGAGATCGGCGAAAGGTGAATGTTACACTCGAGATTGGGCACGCTCTAGAAGTTCCTCCCAACGAATACCGTATTTTAGCGTGCAGTACGTAAGCGGCAGTCCAATGCACTGCAGTAGAGGCATATGACGCATTGCAGCTTCAACTGAGAACCTGTGCACAGGTTCAAAGGCCTATGATGCACTGCAAGTGCTATTTCTGATCAGTCATTTTACCACTACGCTCTCTTTAACGTAGCTGCAATCTCTTACCAAGGCTTGACAGCGGACTAAAATCGCAATATCGACAAGCACGGAAGCTAGAACAACGTCAAAATCCAATCGGAAACTCAGTACCTAGCTAATATCATTAGTATGACACGCGCTAAAGAATTGGATTACATAATTACTCTCGCCCAGAAAGGCGTTACCGGACCAAACTTATTGGTGATGGCAGGGCATCCGGGGCTGCAAGCCACAATGCGTCTGGTGCGAGGCTTAAAATTAATAAATGGAAGTCTCATAAAGAGGTCGGTACAGCTGTCAATTAGAGGTTTTCTTTCGGGAGCAAAGAAGTTGTGCATACAACCTAAACAAGAATCTGAGAACGACCCTGAGTTGCAGGTAAAATATACTTTCCTGGCAGCCTACTATAATAGTAAATTCGAAATAGGGAGCTTTCCTGCGTAGAACCACGATGACAACATACTGCTGTTTTTGTAGGAACAAAACTGTATTCACTGTTAGATAGGCTACAATATATCACGTAATCTTGGGCTGCATT
Source organism: Corticium candelabrum (assembly GCF_963422355.1). Lineage (NCBI taxonomy): Eukaryota > Metazoa > Porifera > Homoscleromorpha > Homosclerophorida > Plakinidae > Corticium > Corticium candelabrum. The sequence continues at coordinate 4,970,297 of NC_085096.1, read as the reverse complement.
TGGAAATTACGCGGATGGTCACGTGATTCAGGAAATTTTTTGCCGACAACCCCAATCTCTAGGAGCATTCGCCGCAATTGTTTTTAGCCTGTAAGGCATAACTGTGCTTGCCGTAAAAGTTTCTGTGTCTAAGTTCTACGAACCGATAGAGTAGGGTTAATTCTACCACCAATACATATACAACGTACGTCTCTTTGACCATGTGATTGCGCGTACGGCATATGCATTTAGCGCTAGCTTGCCATCTGAATCTCAGGCTCTTGCCGTTGTATAGGAGAATGACTGTTACATTTCGATCTCCTTAGTCTCTGTCCCCTTCTAATGAACTTACATGATCTTCTAAGTACACTCTACGGAACAAATTATGTGCACGCGAATGTATGACGTCTCAACTTCACAGCGTGTCGAGTGACATAATAGCTAGCCATCACACGAAGAGGGCTTGTGGTACGCATGCTAAAGAGACAACGTCAGGCATTAGTCACTCCTTTTCCGTGCTCAATTATCTGCCGGATTGAACAGACCCTCTTTCGCGTGCGGGTGTCCCAGCGATTTGCTCTGCTAGCAATTTGTGCTGCTAAGGGCTCGACGCATGCGCAGATTTACCATATAAAGTGTGAAGCCGCATCAAATTTGGCGCCAAATGTTCTGTTTCAGCAGTCAGTGATTTGCCCTGTTTAGCTTACGACGCATGCGCCATCTTACCATATAAAGTGTAAAGCTGCATCAAATTTGGCGCCAAATAATCTGCTTCAGAAGTAGGTGAGTTGCCTTGCTGCGCCTATAACGCATGCGTACACATTCCATATATGATGCAACCTGATTAAATTTGGCGCCAAATATTCTGTCTCATCTTCAGTGATTTCCCCTGTCAAAGAAATGAGACCGTACACTAAAAGAAACGTTAGTGTTTCTCAGGACTGTCGAAATCTAGGAACCCTGACATCAAATTAGGAGTACTCATTTAGCCTTCAAGCTCGGTCATTCAAAGTAGATGGTACGCTTATTACAAAGCACAACGTTGTGACTTTAAATAACTTACGAATTAGATGACTATACAACGTGTCAGTCTGCAAAATTGCGGTTGCACGAAACATAAACAGGAATACATAGTAGAATTCAATTTATAATTGAATAAAAACAAACATTAGAAATATTTAACACATCTGTCTATCTAGAACAGTTCCCTGCTGCAGCCTTGAAATTATACTGCTCTTGTTGTTTATGTTTTTGCTGTTGTTGTTTGTTGTTGTTGTTGTTGCTGAAGCTAAATATACAAGTAGAAACTTATAAACACCATAAACTTCTGAAACGTCGAACGCTAGAAGAATGTTACTAGACTAGTCTTAAATTTTTCCACTTCCAGCTTAACATATACTTAACAGAAACCAATAGCAAGCAGTCCTGCATTTGCACATGATATGAGTACTGAGCAGTATATAACTCAGACTTACATAAACAATGCCTAGATGCTTGATTAATAAAAATATTCTATTGACTTGATCAACAACCGTCAATATCAGGCCTTAAAATAATTGATGGTCGTCAATTCAGAGACACCTAAGCGCCCTGTGGTTAAATTTATTGTCATACCTATAGATTCCGGTCAACCTTTCGACATTGGACTTAAAGGCAAAGCCAACAGACGGGTTCTAATAGCTGTTGAAGAAAGAAAGCTGAGCTTTATGCACTGTTACGACTCCTTCCAAGGTAGTCATATGAAAGGTGATAAGACGCTACAAAAGACAAACTCTCGGTATTACTGGTCTGGACTGTATGTTGATGTACTGCAATGGATTGCTGAATGTGCAAAATATCAAAAATTTGAGCAGATAAAAACTGTAGCACAACAGTTAATTAAAGACGACAAAAGACAAGTGGACTCTGGGAAGTGGTGGGAATTGTCCTAATAGGACCATCTAATGTAACAGCACAAGGAAACCGCTTTATGCTGACCTGCACTTGTTTATGAAGCAAGTTCCCTCTAGCCTATGCAATTCCTGACAATTCAGCTGCTTCAGTAGCTAGCAAACTTATCAAAATGTTCTGGCAGTATGAACCTTCTCAAACAATCATTACAGATAATGGTAGGGAGTTTGTTAATCATTGAAATGACTTTTCTTTTAAATTTGGTGTCTGCCAATCTGTGAGTCTTGCATATCATCCGCAAACAAATAGTCAAGACGAGAGAACACATCAGACCTTGAAACGAAGACTGGGCAAATTATTAAATAAACAAGACAATTGGGATGATAACCTGGAAGCAATTTTATTCGGCATTCGTTCCATCATTTCACAAGCAAATAATTCACCCCTTTATTCTGAAGTTTTGCAAAGAAGCCAGGCAGATTTCAAGCATTGTCTTTGCTGATACAGAATGTGTCATAGCCATGCTTCATCGAGCTACAGAAAAGCAAGTACAAAAATGAATAAAGTTTTGCAAACAGATAGGGCAACGCGTTTTAGTGAACATCGAAAGAGAACAGGTAAAAATTAAGAAGACTTATGAAGACAGGGTGTCCAAAGATACAAAGTGTTTTACATTTAAAGTGGGTGATTTTGTCCTTGTCAAGAACTAAAGAGAAGTTGGAAGAAAAGATGGAAAACTAAAATCGGATTGGAAAGGACCATACACCATCACAGAAATATGTGAAAGTAATGCTTAACTACAAAATTCACATGAAAAACAGCTGGTCAATGCAGTACAGTGTCTCGTGAACACATTCAGCCTTTCGTAAACAGTGTGATTTCAGTCCAAATGTTGACACCTTCAATTCCCTCCAAAGAAGAATCTCCAACAACAATAGTTGAAGATTCCACTGAAATGTCTATATTGCATGTGACACTTCCAGCTACCCGTGCTGTCCCGTTTCGTCTAACAGCAAGGAGAAAAAGGAAGATAAACAGTGGAAGGGGTTGTCGTGCCAAATAGTTAAGGCCATTATACCAGACAAATCTTGTAAACTACTTACCATCTACTGTCTACACGTCAATTCTGCAACACAATTACTGGCTAAATGATAAAACAAAAACAGAAGAAAGGAGGTTCGGATTGCGGATTGTTTGCAATTGCACATGCATTGTGTCATAATAATGATCCCAATTGCATCGTTTGGAAGCAAGGTGAGATGATGAAGCACTGGCATTACTACATTACGCAAGGCCAACTCAACCTGCTTCCTCATGACATCCTAGTTCACTCTAAAGAAGGAAGAATTAAACTCGCCACAATATATCTTTATACTGTCACTGCAAACAACCAAACACAAATGAGAAAAAGACACATTGAGAAACATTCAAGAAACGGTACCACCAGAGTGTGAAAACAAGGGTAACATTTCAGTCAACAATACCACTGAAATGGTATGCCGCCGTTGCAGAATATTATTAGGATAAAACCATTTGCAAGTGTGAACATGGTAACTATAGCACACTAAGCAACTATATTGTTCCTTATTCTTCCAAAGCAATTTGATACGGTCACCGTAAGACAGTTTCACCTTGGGTAACCTAGCTACCATAGAGAATATGCTTTAAAATATTTTTTTACTAAAATTCAATCAATATGTTCAAATTCTTTCATTCCTCTGGTTCATCAATCATAAACTGTAACTTTCTCCCTTTTACTCTCCTTCTTCCTCTCCCGCTCCCTCTTCCATTTCCCTGTCCGTCTCTTTCTTTCTCACAAGTCGGAGAATGTAGCAAATCCTGCTGAAGGAGGTACCAATGCATAATTATAATGTGGTTGTATGCTCGCGAATCACTGGTATATAATCTGTATTACATGTAAAAAGATTATGACAGCCCAGTCTACTAAAACGGTTTGTATTAGTGCTTGAAAAGCACTTTCTTTAAAGGTGCTACTCAAGACAAAGAAGTGTCAGTGAATGATCCAATATAATACTTACACACAGTCTTTTCTGACGTTAACAAGATACACCTACTGCAAAATAGACGATGACTACCCACTTGTTTTAAGTTTTCCAGCACGGAAGGTCGTCCTTACAATCCAGATTGGGAGAGTCAACACAGGTGGCTGAGGTATTCTCCTAGTACTGATGCCTGCTTTTGTTTATCCTGTGTGCATTTTGGTGATGAGTCAAAGTCTGCTCCTGCTTTCAAGACGACTGGCTTTTGTGACTGGAAGAATGCAGTTGGAGTAAAACGTGGTGTACTAATTTGTCACGAGAAAAGTAAATTTACAAGAATGCGCGCATAAAAGCGTTATCTTTCAAGAATGTGGTTAAATGTAGGAAAGACAATATCTGTACCAGCAGATCTAAACAATATGAAGAGAGTGTCAGACGTAATCAAGCTGTTGTCTTAGCTGTAAAGATGTCGTTATTGCTCTTGGTCAGCGAATATTTCCTTTCGTGGTCACAATTGAAACAAAGTGCTGAGAAAAGAATCTGGTAACTTCGAATACTCTCTTCATTGGCAGTCCCAGTTTAATCATATTCTGAAAAGTCATCTAGAGCAAGGAAAGAAGAATGCATGCTACAAGAGCCCGAAAATACAAAATATATTGGTAGAGCTGGCAGGCATTGAAGTGAGGGACAAAATACTAAACGACGTTAATGCTGCTAAATGGTTTTCTTTGATGGCTAATGAGTACACTGATACAACTAAAGTGGAGCAAATGGCAATCCGTATCAGGTTTGTTGATGACGCAGTACCTGGTCAGATTCAAGTGAGACGAGTTTTTAGGATTCCTTAAATTGCATTGTGCAGATGCTTCGTCTATTTCCAATGCTATTGTCAATTTTATGAAAGAGTGCAATTTAGATATCCCTTAATATCGTGGCCAGTGCTGCAACGGTGCTTCAGTTATGTCATGCAATTTTTTCGATGTTTCTGTGCGAATTCTTGAGTTACAACCAAAGGCCATTTACCATCATTGTCGGTCACATAGACTGAATTTGGTTATTGCATCTTGTTGTAGGCAAGTTCCTTCAATTTTAGACTTGTTTGAGTCATTAGTAACGCTTTCGTGGTTTCTATGAGGCAATCTGAAAAGAAGAGTCGTTCTTCGCAGGCATGTGATAAAAGGAGACATATCTGTCTTAATCACTGCATGTGTACAAGACAAGAAAGAAGAGGAATCGCAGGAAGAACTCGAAAAAAACTTTGAAAAGGAAAAAAAATTTGAAGCTGGGAGATACGCTTATTCGTAAATCATCATCACGGCAAGTGCCAGTACTGCGTTAGACTAGGTGGTCAGCTAGACTTGCGACCTTGTCCAGTGTGTTAGCCAAGGACAAAGCCATACATCTTTCACTGAAAGATATTGCTGCAGAGGGCTGTAGCACTGATTCGAGGGCGAAAGCTTCATCTTACCTCAGACTTCTCCAGTCTTCTAGTTTTATCGATTGCTTGGTCGTTAGTCAGTATATTCTGAGCTTTTGTGACCCTATTACAAAGTCTTTGCAATCTCCAACATCCAACATTTTGAAGGATTACATAACATGGAAGCTGCTTCGCACGACTATTTCTGCACAGCGACGCAAAAACAAGTTTGAAGAATTATGGAAGAAAGCTCTAACAGTTGCATGTAAGGTGCATACCAAGATTATTCAACTTAGAACTGCAATAAGAAGCACTTATAGGGGCAGTGCTGTCGTGCAAACTGTAGAGCAGTGGCATACTTTAGAAGAAATGTGTACTACCCTTTTATTGATCACACTGTGACAGAGCTTAACAACTGCTTTCCTGATTCATCGAAACCAATGCTTACTGGGTACAGATTTTTTCCTGGTAGTGTAAACAGTATAACCACAAATGAGCTGAATTTGATTAAGTTCTTCTATGGTATAGACTTGCCAAATGGAGCTACGTTTGAGCCTAAGGTAGAAGTTTAAAAAACTAAATGTTTCCAACTTTCTGAAACAGAGAGAAGAGTAGCATTACCAGATGCCGAAAAGATAGCGGACAAAGAATATTTCCCCAATATTCACGCGATTTTCAAACTTATTCTGACATCTCCTGTTTGTTCGTGCCCTTGGAAAGATCGTTCTTTTCTCTTTGGAGGTTAAAAGACTGGTAACGCTCACCAATGACAGAAGAAAGACTAAGTGGTTTAGCTCTTTTATATATTTTTAGAGATGTGGCTGTGAGTAGAGAAAACGTCTTACGAAACTTTGATTGTACAGGACCTTGCAGATTGGAACAGTTGTTATTATAGAAGCTATGGTTACTTAAATTATATATAAAGTAGGTTAAAGACAAATTATTGCCAAATTGAATAATTTACATAAAATTGACTCGGTAAAATCTTAATGCTAGTTACGCCCTCTTAACACGGAACGAATTTGTCATCAATCGCGACGCTGTTTGTTGTAGTAGCAAGCACTGTGTTGTACATTCTCGGAAAAGGACGCTCTTCCACTTGACGTCTCATATTTTCCCGCAGGTTTAGACAGTAACTTCACTTATTCTGCCAATGCGAAATCAAAGCAATCGTGCAACATCACATATTCAACTCACTGTTGTACGTTGGTTGCACAGCCTATACCTCACTCTCTGTACCATGCAGATTTCCTTATTCACCTCTATGAGCAGCGGCTAAATTCGAGCAACTTGTAATCAAAGGGGGTGGTCCTGGGAAGTTTCATACTATGGACTTCTAATTTGACGTCAACGTACATTCATGCAGAAAAAGATACGTCACTTTTTGCAGTTCTCTTTGCAGCACGAAACTTAGATCCAACACAAGGACAGAACACAAGAGACAGAGTACTGCTGTCATCTCATGCAGGTGAAATCCTCACAGGAGATGTACGTTTAGAAAAACCGAAGGTTAAAAACCTACAGAAAATGGCAAGAAAGGAAAGCCACAACGTCAAGAAACTTGCCTCCAATTAGAGAAGTCCAAAACAACGTTTGCAATGGGAGTGGCTTGACTAAGCGTCGCAACAGCGACAAGAATGACACCTTTTATAGCAGTTACTGTTCATCGTACTACCAGACACAAAGAAAGATAAAAGAAGGATGGATAGACAGCAACAATTCCGGCTGAAGTCATTTGTTCGCACTTCAGCACGGGTGCGCCAGTAAGCATCCTCCAGAACATACTCGAGCGTGGCCCTGTTCCTCGGACACCATCATATTCTGGACGCGAGTTCTCAAGTAATATTTTTTGAACGCAGTCTCTACCACATCAAAAATGTAAGTATCCAAGTTGTAATTGTGCACATTAAAAGAGAGCATTGTACCTCTTCTTTGCTTTGAGTGATATTGACAACTGTGCAAAGCCTTGCATACCTCGTTCATCGGACAAACGCATTGTTCACCTGACAGTAGCGTCTAAATTGCACACACTCATCCTTCAGAATAGTTACTTATATATCACTAATCAACAACTCTTTAAGTACAAATCCCGTTGTTACCCTACATTTCAGCCAAGATCTGTGTGAGTTACAGTGGGTCAAACACCAGTGGTAACGGTCCCAATCGTCGGAAAACCCAATTTCTTGCTTTCCTACCTTCTCAGCAACAGTTCTAGATTTGAAAAGACTGCATTTGATTAAATTCAGTTATCTGAAACGCCGCAGAACGCAGAAAGCTCGCCTCAAGTGCTTGATGGCAACTTTAAGTCATTCTCCTACAAGTTCACCCCAATAGGACGCGTAAAAGGTGGTCGCTTAAACGAAATAGCCGTTCAACAAATAAGACGACAACCAAACGATTAGAGGGCGGCACTGAAGTGCTAAAATGATATTTTACCCTTTGCAAAGAAAGTCGATTGCTGCGAATCTCGCGCTTGCAAGAAATTGACGTAATATTATTCACATTTACCTAGGAGCAGCAGGATTGAAGCATCTAGCTGCTCTGATAGTAAACAAAGTTCCTGTATTCGGTACAGTTGGATGTACCAGCGATGACGTGCTGCAATTCGTGATGGTGCAAGGTCACTCAATGGTAGATATCAAACTAAGATTGAAACACTTGCAAACGTCCTGTTCAGAGCCAAGTAAAACTTAAAGGGCATTAAAAGTAAAGCACGAGCTGTTCCTGTGCTATTTGGGAAAATGCGCTCACTTCAAAGTTCGAACATGGATGACGAAAATCGTCTGCTACATCCGTGTGCATCAAGACCGTGCAGTTGTGCTGCAAGACACTCAGGAGTTCAAATTCTTGCACTGGAAAAACTAGTCAGTATCGGAGAGCTAGTAGATGCCAACGGAATGAGCTTGTCAGCGGAGAAAACTTAGTAGTTTCCGCTATAACCGTTGCTGAGTTAAGTAAAAGTAAAAAAAATTGGGGGCCATACGAGATTTCCTTCCAACTCTCTCTCATGAAATCTTTATCTGCAAACTGCTGCTGCAAAAAAAACCGACTTGTCCGACGAAAGGAGCGTTACCTCGACTCAATAAGCGTGCGCTATCTCTCCTGGAGAGTAGCAAACGGAGAGAGTGAGAGTGTTGTTGTGTTAGTGTGACGTAGAGACATTTGATATATACATCGGTTATTGTGGTTGGTCATTGGACCAGTATGGTGTTTGACTGAGCTAGGGTAGCATAAGAAGCGGTATTGATTCCGTTTAAGTTAGATTTGACTGGGTAGCGCTAGCGAGTGGAATTTGCTTAAGATTGCGTTTACAATATACAGCGCGGTCAACTGTTGGGCAGTCTACGCGTCCTCTCTCGTAAAGTGATGCGTTCTTCTTCAGAAACTCTGTAAATTTTAGGGGCCTGTCCGGGAGTGAGTCCCAGCAAGAAGAGCGACCAGCAGATCATAAAGGAACAGAAGAGACTGCTAGGTCATTCAAGAGGATCGTAGCCGCGAGTAGTCGTGAGTAGGTGGTCGAATCGATCGTCTTATTGACACCGGAGAAAAGCTTGGCATGAAAGGTGAGTACTTAGCAGCTTGTGTTTCGCGGCAACAGGCGATTAAAATTGAAAGCGAAGAACAAAAACTCAAACGCGAGGAGCGCCGACGTCAAGAAGAAGCACGGAGATCCAGTGCGGAAGACGATGAGCGTAGAGAAGAAGCACGGCGAAGACACGAGATGGAGATGAAGCGATTCGAATTAGAGGCGAGCGCGCATGCAGTTAGAATAAGCGATGGCGGCGCCCGAGGACCGAATCTCAGGCTACCGAAGGTTCCTGTATTCGCAGATGGCAGGAACGATTTAGATACTATTTACGATGATTTCAGAGGTTTGCTAGCAATAGTGGATAAGGGAAAACAGACTGGGCGTTATACTTCAGCGTACTGTTGACGGGCAGCGCTTGATGTTCATTCGAGATTGCCTCATAGCGCCGACGACGATTACAAACAACTGAAGTAGGCGTTACTTAATACGTAAAATTTGACTGATGAAGGCTACAGACTGAACTTTCGGCAGGAGAGACCGGAAAGGGACGAGAGTCCGTTGCAGTTTATCGAGCGTTTGCTTCAACTACGTAAGGAAGTGTATGAGTCTGGCTGATGTCGACGACACGTCGCCGGCACGGGTGCGTGACTTGTTTGTGAGAGAGAAGTTCCTTGATGCTTGCCCGCAAGACTTAGCTGTATTTCTTCAAAAGAAGCCACTCAAGAGCTTGGAGGAGATGACCGAAGCCGCGGACATATTTCTAACGTCGCGCAACAGACAAATTTACGTGACTCAACTTCGTGCAACTGAAGAAGTCAGGCTAGACAGTGGATCAGCCACGCATCGTGAAAGCGAGGTAAATTCAGTTAAGCCATTTAGTTTCCAGTGCCTTGTTTATGGCAGATATGGTCATAAAGCCATTGATAGCAGAGAAAAAATCTAAACGGAACTGTTCCAGGTGTGGTAAGGCAGGTCATAAGGCAAAAAATGCAGGAGCAATCCCTAAGCTGAAAGTACTACTGTCAAGTGCAACTGCGTAGTGCAAAATAATAATTGCCTTAACTCTGCTAATGAAGCTCAAAGTGTGTCAACGGAAGACCTGGTAGAATCAACTGATTATGGATGCCTACTTCTGGCAAATGTTATAAATGTTCTGCTGATAAGCAGTGCTGTGAGTAAGGAGTTGTCAGTGAATGCTCAGTGTATGCAAGTGTCAGAAGGGAGAATTGGTACTTTAGGGATACGTATTTGGAAGATATCGAGTGTAGTTGGGTGATAGTAAAGCAGAAGTCTATTCTTGATATTCAGTATACCGGCCGCTATGGATTGATGCAAATGGTAAACAATACTGTTCGTAGAGTACCAAAGGCCACTGTTCACATCGAATCACAGTACTTGAAAGTAGAGGTCTCGACAGTTTGCCCACCTGATACTGTGTATGATGCGGTAGTTGGTAACGTCCCAAGCACTAGGGCAGCGGACAACAGCAATCCTCTGTGGCATATGGCCAACTTGGTGACAACAAGATCCAACGCGAAGAAAGTAGGTGATGCGACCCTTGTCAACGTACGAACAGTGAGAAATTGTTCGAGATTAACCAATACAAGATTGTGAAAATGCAAAGCATGAATGTCTCGTTACAGAAGTATTACAAGAAGACAGATAACAAGAAAAAGGGTCTATAAGAAGTTAAGTTCCTAGACAAAGGTAGAGATCTTTGTCGAGTGTTCAAACATTCTCATGTCAACAATGGCAAGCCAGATTGACAGATGGTGGTACCGGAGAAATTACGAAAGCAGGTGATGGAGCTTGCGCGCGACTCAATAATTCATGGTCAATTGGGCATCCGGAAGACATTTGACAGGATATTCAAAAAATTTTATTGGCCTACCATACACACTGATGTATCGAGATTTCGGTGATCTTGCGACATTTGTCAGAGAACAATACGGAGGAAGTCGGGTTCAAGGGATTCTCTGCAAAACATGCCTCTCGTTGATCAGCAATTTAATAGAGTCGCAGTCGACTTAATTGGTCCCATACATCCACCCAGTGAAAAGGGGCATCGCTACATTCTGACGTTAGTCGGAAATGCCACGAGGTACCCTTTGGCTATACCCCTGAAAATGGTGAGCAATGAGACAGTTGCCGAGGCTCTGTGGAAACATTATAGCCGTTTTTGGTACCTGAGGAAGTCCTTAGAAACATGAGCACTCGTTTCTTGTTGGATTGCATTCACGAGGTCTCAAGGCTGCTTAGTATACGCCAACTAAGTACAACACCGTATCATCCAATTACAACGGGTTGCTTGAGAAATTTATTGCTACGCTCAGGAAGATGCTGAAAAAGATTATGTAGCAGGCAGGCAAGGCAAGTGGCACGAGTATGTCAACCCACTGCTTTTCGCGTACAGAGAGGTGCCCCAGGAATCAACCAGTTTTTCTCCGTTTGAACTACTTTATAGGAGAACAGATCGAGACCCATGACAATCCTACGACACCTTTGGACTATTGCGGATGATGCACCGGAAGTGAGAAATAGCTACCACTACTCATTCCAGTTGAGGGAAAGGTTTGAGGAAACGTTGCGTATTGCAGGAAAAGATATGGATAAGGCTCAAGTTAGGCTAACCCTTTATCTCCCGAATTTAATCCGGGCTATTATATAATCTGCATACAAGTCAATTGCCTCTGTAGTTGACCAACTTTTATTCCAATATAAATCACAAAATCGATTGAAATAGCATTAGGTAGCAACTCAGCACAAGTAGACAATTTCGCTAAGCATTCGGTGACAATTTTCTATGCAGATATCGACGCAAAGACGTGCGCTTCGTATCGGCATGCTCGCCGAGATCAACAAGTTTGTCGAAACTGCAAAGGTGTCTATAGTAACCTAAACAATGCTTTCGCTAACTTTGGCTTTGGTCCGATGCCGTTCAAGTGTGTTTTGGCGTCTGTAATCAAAGCATTGTCTGCCATGATGGAGGGTAACGCCTCCTAGATCGGATTCCGTATGTGCCGAAACGCCACTAGAAGAACGAGAAATTGGGCTATCACTTCATCAACACAATTCTACAAATTGATGTACTTCGCCTTGCGACTTTGTAGTCTCTCAACGCACCAATAACGACTCCACAGCACAAACTGTTGCTAACGGTTGCTAAGGGCGTGACTCACATACGGATTGGAATGTGCGCGAATACGCCACCAAATGACTTGGGATCGCATTCGAAACTACGTCATAAGTATATTTTGGACATAGCAATCCCTGTGACGTTGTGAATAATTAATTTTATGTATAGACTGTTGTCACGTGGCATGGCAAACTTCAGCCATGCGCACTTCAAAATCTTTTGGAGAATAAATTGTCCCGTATATTGCGCGCTGCTAGTATATATCAAAGACTATCTAGCGGTGCACACGCGGTCGCCGAAGATGGCGTCTCTTCGCCGCTACGCAACGTCAAACATCGCGACTGCGCATGCGTCCCACTACCCGAGGTCTGGATAGTCTGGAACTTACAGCAACAAGCTGACTATGCAGTGAAGGGCACCTACCAATTCGAGGCGAAGCGTAGTGTCAAAGATTATCGAATCAACGTCAGAAGGAAGAGCAAGAATTATCACATTAATTTGCTCAAGAGGTATGAGGAGAGAGCCAAGGATGGAGAGACGGTCAAGACTCTCAACAGAAACCCTATGATGGTAGGTGTTGCTGTTTTGGAGATGGAGTGTTCAGCCATCATTGAGGATGACGAGTCATATGGTTCCGCTGATGCGAGTGAGGACAACGAGCTACTAGATCTCGGTGCTAGCCAGGCTGATAAATCATGGGCAATGTCATAATTGGGGAGAACTTAACCAAAGAGCAAAGGGTTCAGGTCCGAAACATAAAGACAGAGTTCCAGCAGGTCTTCAACGACCTACAAGGAGACTAACGTTATCCAGGATCGAATAAGTTTGACTATCACTGAGACAATCAGGACCGAGCCATATGCGGTGCCATATATCATTAGAGAGTCACTCAAGTGAGACATCAGCAAAATGCTACAGCTGAAGATAATACGAGGATATCATTTCCCATATTCTTCACCTGTCGTTGTCGTGAGGAAGAAGGATGGTACTAACCGAGTCTGTGTTGACTATCGAAATTGAATACGGTGACAGTGTGCGACGTGGAGCCCATGAATTCGATTGTGGACCTCATCCAAAATCTCAGGAAAGACCGTTTCTTTACAAAGATTGATCTCAGTAGGGGTTACTGGCAAGTACGTCATGTGGCACATGGGGACGTCCATAAAACGGCGTTTTCCACACCAGATGGGGTGTATGAGTTTCTCCGTATGCCATTTGGCATGATGAACACAGGGAAAACATTAAACAGAGGTATCAGGAAGTCGCTGAGAGGAATAGAAAACGTAGAGCATTATGTCGATGACATTTTAGTTCATATAAATACGTGAGATTGTCATGTGTCGTCGCTCAGGGAGCTGTTGAGACGACCGGCTAAGGCCAAATTTACAGTCAGACTAAGACTGTCATTGGGGCAGAAACAACTTTTTTTGGTCGGTCATCAAGTCGGGTGCGGAACAAGTGCACTACTTGAAGAGAATCTTCAAAAGGGACAAATGCCAATAGGCCATTGACTAAGAATGATGTGCGATCATTTCTTGTCCTGACCGAGTACTACCGTGAATTCGTCCAAAATTACGTAGCTATAACTGTACCGTTGGCTGATTCTACTAGAAAGGGACAACCCAACCAAGTAATCTGGGGTGATGCTCAGGAGAAGGCCTACACGACATTGAAGACTATGATAACTAGTCAGCCAATTCTTCACCTTCGTAATCATAGCAAGCCATTCTTCTTGCAGACAGATGCTTCTGAGATAGGCATCAGAGCTGTACTCATGCAGCAACATGCGTCAAGAGGTTTTCAGTCACGTACATCAGCATGAAGCTAACTGAATAGGAGAAACTCTTCTCAACGATTGAAAGAGAATGTTTGGTAATCGTCTGGAGTGTGAAGTTAAAAAAATTTTTATATGGAAGAGAATTTGTCCTTCAAACAGATCACCAGCCTCTACATACCTCAAGCAGCAATAGTTATGAACAATCGAGTGAAGCGTTGGGAGCCATAATTACAAAATTACCACATGGAGATTGAAATGGTAAAAGGGATGAAGAACAATGCTAATTTTCTCATCCGCATGGAATGACGTTGTTGTCTACTACTTGAGTACGAATGTGCTGAAAGCAAATCTTGTCCAGAAGAGAGAGTTGTGTGACGTAGAGACATGTGACATATACGTCGGTGATTGCGATTGGTCATATAACCGGTATTGTGTTTGACTGAGCTAGGGTAGTATAAGAAGCGACATTGATTCTGATTGAGTTAAATTTGACTGTGTAGCGATAGCGAGTGAAAATTAATGAAGTGTGCGTTTTGCAATATACGGCACGGTCAACCGTTGGGGCAGTCCACACGTCCTCTCTCATAAGGTGCTGCGTCCGTCCTCGGAAACTGTGCAACACCCTGTCTTTGGTAAAGAAATCATGCAAGTGCTTCGGAATAATTTCGGATAGCAAACGAACAAAATTTAGATATAAAATATTGTCAAATTGAATAAAACAATTCAAGTGCAATTAACACATACAAACCCAATTTAATTATAATATACATAATTAAGTGTATTAATTAATTTTATAAATTGAATCACGGTTACACTTGATTCACCTTACCACAGATTACGCCTACATCGAAACTATGAGGACAATTTTCACTTCACCAACCAGGAAATGAGCAATCCTGCAATCTTAAGTCGCTTGCACTGCATCCCACCTTGTCCATCCATACTCTCCCACTACCTGACCTATTTGTTCCCGAATAAAGCCTATAAGTACTGACGTATTTTGGGTATGCGAGTTGCTTACAAACCACCTGTCCGTTATTTTGAGTCCAATAGTCGTTGCATACTGTTTCCCATTCACTACTGTTTTAACAGAGTATTTTAGCGTTTAAATGGTGTATTACTTAACTAAAGAGAAATTAAATGCATATACTTGTGATATATTTCCACTCGACCTTCATTTGTAGCGTCACACTTCTGTCAGCAACAGACGAGGCTGCAGAATTAGCATTCATTAGTTTTGTTGCATTTATGCACTTAATCACATAAGGCAACATTGACTTCTACAGAATAACCTTTGTGCCTTATAATATAATAATAATAATTGTTATTATTATTTATTGAGCATCACACACAGTAATTAGACGGTCGGCCAACACCAGAAAGCGACAAGTTGCGTAGCCCCCCAAACCCGGGGAAGTTTCCGTAGTTGCAATCGCTGAAGAGAAACCGTGCGAGTTCATTTGCGATTGTTTGCCGTCTTGGAAAGGGGCCGTTTCTGAGTAACAAGAAGGACTAGATTGACTGAGGCCACGCCCACGCAAATTCGCAGCAACAGCGAACTGAGAGTAAGAGATGAACGTGGTTCCATGCATAAGCTCTATAGACACTAGCTATATCACGCGAAGGCTTAAACTAGTGCAGCTGTCTTTTCTACAGCTGGAGGTAATGAAGTGCGGTCTCCAGATAGTATTTCTCACATTGCCAGTAGTTAGGTTGATGAAAGAAAACTCCTACACTGTTGTTACACTTGTGCTGCTGCGTTTGATTGCCTTGCAACAGTAACGTGACCCTGAGCGTTCGGAAAGAGAGTAAATACCTCACAGGTCGTGACAAACTTCCGGATGTATGCAATGTATTTGTAGTACTAACAATCTAGACGTTAGTACAAGTGTACAATTATTAACATAAGACCATCGAAAGCAGGTTGTAAGCGTTACTGACATAAAGTGCCTAAATTTACGGCTGTACTAGATCGCTCAGAGTTTTTTATTCATTAATTAGTGGACTAATGATTTCATAGAGAACCTACACTTAATTAATTAATAACCAATGAAATGTAAAGAGCCACCTACTCATCATGTTTGTCACTAGCGTATGCATGAAAGTATCAGCTTCAAACTCATTTGCAGATGCTATAGTGGAAGCAGGCTAAAAAACTTTACGTGGAATAGGGTTTTCGCAATTGTCGCATTGGCACACATCTGTACATGGCAAGCAGCTTCGCTGGCAAAAGCAACGCTTAGCTAATTAGAGCTGCACCCAGCTTTTACAGCTGCAACTGATCAGTTTCAAAACGTCAACAGGTGCGGGTGGCTTCGTTGTCCATTCAATAGGTACCTCATTGTCATCACCAATCTGCCAACCTTGATTGTGGAAAGATGGTATATCAGGATTAGCTTCCATTGCACGTCGCAATACACCAGCCTGATAATTTGCTCTTTTGATATGCATCTTCAGAGCGTCTTGAGTAGGAGGAAGCTGTGCTGATTCTGCAGCTCGTGCACAGAATAAGGAATACCTCACAGTATTAATGTCGGTGGCGACGTCATGTAACCGTAGATCTTACAAACGTAAGCTTGATATTTCTTAAACACTACATCCATGTTACTGTCAAACCTTTTTCAATTGGCTGAATAGCAGTGCAAAACGACTTATTCTTGTCTAGAAGTTCCCGTGGTGCAACTTTGCTTTTACCTGCGAAGACGCTGGTTGTATCACAGCCTGTGAACGCATGGTATCCTGGCAAGGCTAAGCGAAGCTTTCTCCCGAAACTTCTTTCTACTTGGGTCAAATTGATGAAGCGGCGACGATTTTTTGTACCCGTGAGAAGCACGATAGTTGCCGGTATATCGAAACATCTGCCGTCACTTCTGGCGTTAAATGCAGGTCTTGGTCCTCTTGATATTTAACTGTTTGTGTGTCTCGTTTGCCTTTGTCATGCAACGACAGAGCTACTTTTCTCAGAAGAATCTCTTGGGGTACAGTAGCAGACGTGACCAGTTCCGACTCCGCTACAGTTTGTTGATTCGCAAAGAATATTAAGCGACTGTGCTACTAAACTACTTTCAAAGATGATAACATCTCGGATGCGCTGAAGTTTGTCTAAAGCCTTTTTGTTTGTGTATGCTTGGTAGCATTGTCTGTGATAAGCTCCTATCGGTTTCGATTCATTTGTGCAATATTATGTAGAACCGTAAAGACATCGTCTAAGCGAGTGCTTGCAGCTTGTTGCAACGCTCTCCAACTGGTTTGTGTAAGAGCCATGAGAGGATCGGTAACATCATGACGAATATTGCACAGGCAGTGCTCAGAGTCAATTTTTGCTATCTTTGCTCTCTGCAAAGACATCTGATGATATTCAAAACAAAACTGCAAAATGATTTAGAATTTGACATTTTACAAGGTCAACAGTAATGCAACAATAAATCTCTGACGTTCGGTTTGATATATAACTGTTCAGTTGACAACTTTACGACTGATACCGTTGAAAGCTGAGTTGAAAGCTAAGTAAGAACACTTGGTCGAAAGGAGACAACAAGTAGTTTGCTCACACATAAACTAATGTAGTTAGGCGAAAGCTCTTACTTCTACATTGATAACTGGAAATACATCTAAACCACAATCTGACAGTGGATGCTTGTACTAAACTGTACATCATAGACTTCGATTACGATACCGGAAGTAGTCATTACGCCCTCGCATCACAATTCTTTACACGAGGTTACGTAAATAAACGCAGATCGTCGTCTGTCTGGCGTGTTACTTGTTTCCCACACGTTCAGAAAATAATTTGGACTCTTATGAAGGCAGCCAAAGACAAACCGACGAGGTTATGAGGCCACGTGTTTGAGACTTGAGGTTGGGAAAGAGTACTACAGAAAGACGGTTGATTTCCATTCGTAGAAGAACAGAAGACACCGTTTCATAGTCCACAACAAGGTAGCTGTGCAGTGCTTTCATTCTACGTGATGCCTGCTTGCCTGGACATCTAGGCTTTCTGTTGGCAGCCTAATTCGCATTGGTACTTCTTTCTGTTTGCTTACAGTTTGTTCTACTGCTGCCGCAATAGAAGTTGAACTGCTAATGAGCAATCTGGTTTAGTTTAGGTCTCTAGAAATGTTGACAGACGCACAACTAAATGGTGTAGTTATCGCGTGCCATGTGATCACGTGTGATATTATATCGTAAGCTATTTGGCTAATGCTGCGAGCTAACATGTTTACAATGGATGCTTTATGCCTCAGTAGTTTGCATGATGCGTTTTTACCCGTTTTGAGTGCTCTGCCGACTACAGAGTTAGCAAGCTCGATCTACTGACCGTGTGCCACGCCCCTAAATTTTGTTGACGTGCAGCTACCTAACGGCTCCGGTATGGAGAGGCAAACAAGTGCAGTTGGAGTTCTGTCATACAGCTTTATCTTTTAGAGTTATTAAAAATTCCCCGGGCTTGGGGGCTACGCAACTTCGTATAGAAGCGTCTTTTGAGGAGTTGGCCGACGGACTAAATGCAGCTCCCACTGGTGGCTTACTAACACACGTACAACACACATCTATGTGTGTGTATGTGTGTGTGTGTGTGTGTGTGTGTGTGTGTGTGTGTGTGTGTGTGTGTGTGTGTGTGTGTGTGTGTGTGTGACGCATTATTATATATTGTAAAACATAAATGTCGCGATAAAAATTTGTTAATTAACATTCTCTATATAAATCTACTACATTCGTTCCACAACATCAAGTTCGACCTCTGTTATTGCACATGCTCGTTGTGAGCTTGTCATAAAATTTGATCAAACATTGTATCAATTCAATACGTAAAATTAACTTAAAATATTTCAAAATTAAAAGATAACATACAATCAGTTAAAAGAGGAATAATATAAATAGTAAATTATATTTCAGCGCTTTTATGAAGTTACAAATTTTGACTGTATACAACAGCTCCTGTTGAAAAACAGACGTCAGAGTCAGTATCGGATACGGTTGGAGTAGATGTTGTATTTCTGGTATTTTGTTATATATTTGGATATTCTGAAAAAGAACAACTTCTGAAAAAGAACAACTGCTGAACATTGTCCAAATTGAAGAACGCATATAGCAGTGCATAAATTAACTAATTATGTTTACACTGCCCTGTGTGTGTGTGTGTGTGTGTGTGTGTGTGTGTGTGTGTGTGTGTGTAAGAATTGACGACGAACATACATATAATCGTTCACACAAATTTTTATATTAGTCAAAAGGTCCCATGCATCTGCAGGCCTGGTTCCACAGTTCGAAGTCTGGTGTCACTAATGGCACTATCACCATGGCAACGAAATTCTTCTCAGTGGCAGACAAATTATGTCATAAACTCAACATGCCCGGAAACGAAAAGCCAACAAATGTTATCATGAGTCATTATGACGTAAAACCTACATCCTGTTTCTGTATACTGGCCAGATGTACACTACTTTGAGTCACGAACGTGACGATTAGACCGGGAATGGTGAACGTCGAGCGGCAATTGTCAAAGCGTTCCAGTTAGAAGTTCAAATCAGCGCTCGAATCCGTTAGCCTGGCGGAATTGTCAACTAGACAGAATGTAAACAATGTACAGATTACTTACCTGTAGCCTGCACGTTGAAAAAATAAACTTAAAACGAAGCAGATCTTCAATGGCATGGTAAAGTACAAACCATGGCATCACGTGACTCATTAGTCCACAACATTAACGCGAGAGAGTTTGGTACATGGCTGCGGTAGAACATGAGCAATGAGTTGCCAGTCATAGCATTCGCCTTTAGCAATTGCGACTCTATAGCCTTTACCAAAAGTTTTCGAAATTTGTATTCAAATACCATGCCAATTAATTCATTAATTAGCTAAGGATTTGAAATTAAGTTTTCCAGGTGTGTGTGTGTGTGTGTGTGTGTGTGTGTGTGTGTGTGTGTTTGTATTTCTGATTGTGTTTCTGCTTGCGTACGTGTGTTTATGTGCGCAAGTTTTCCTAAAATACAACGGTGCGACGCAGCGTAGAAAGAGACATATTTGCCTAGGCTGTGTTGCCCTAAGTACTTTCACATTATAGAAATACAAGCTAGACAAAACATTTATTACTTACCAGCAATAATCCAATCTCATCTACAAATTCTAAAACATGTCATTTGAAATATACTAATCACTAAAATGAACTATTCACTATTATTTACGTTAAAATTCAAATGCACACATTACAATGTTACGCTACGAGACGAGACATGTACACGGCAGCTATGTCACATTTGAGATACATTGCCATTCAATGCAGAAGGGGTCAGGCGACGTATTGCTGATTTATCCCACCAAAGTTCACTGTTTGACTATCGCCTCGATAGCCAATCACCGCCTCGTAAGAAGGCGGAGCTCCCAATTCATTAGAATGGAAGTGAAGACTGGGATATGTCACATTCAGATATGCAGATGGTATGAAAATTACAGACTGTGCCTGCGCCGGTTGTCCAACCGATACTTGAGCACTTGTTGTCGTCGTTGTTGTAGTGGTAGCCCGTTTGCGCCTTACCCGGATTATGACGATTAAAACGATAACAAATACCAATACAGCCGATATTACAGAAACTGTAACTCCAACAATTATTGGAGTCGCTATACGACATTAATATTAACGAAATATATACTTTTTACTGTTTAATAACAAGAAATAGATCAATCTTACCTGATTTATCATCTTTTCCAGGCGGTGAAGTTGTATACCACCACCAAAAGTCATGTGGGCCAGCTGTTGTTGCATGAGACCACCAGTTACTGGTTGGTACAGGTGTTTCTATTACAAATGTGGTAAAAGTTAAATTTATTAAATATGACTCTTCCTTATACTAGAATAGGAAGCTCGTGTTTGTCTTGTGTGTGTGTGTGTGTGTGTGTGTGTGTGTGTGTGTGTGTGTGTGTGCGTGTGTGTGTGTCTGTGTGTCTGTGTGTCTGTGTGTGTGTGTGTGTGTGTGTCTGTGTGTGTGTGTGTGTGTGTGTGTGTGTGTGTGTGTGTGTGTGTGTGTGTGTGTGTGTGTGTGTGTGTGTGTGTGTGTGTGTGTGTGTGTAAGAATTGACGACGAACATACTAATAATCGTTCACACAAAGCCTTATAACCAACATTACTGTTAAAAGACGTCGACAGTAAATGATTTCTATTTTACTAAAAAACTGCTAAATGAAGCTGTGTTTACACCGTCGCTTCAGACCTACAAGGGCGCGCGCGCGTGTGTTTGTAAGTGTGTGTGTGAGTGTGTGTGTGTGTGTGTGTGTGTGTGTGTGTGTGTGTGTGTGCGCGCGCGCACGTGTGTGTGTGTGTGTGCGAGCGCGCGTCTGCATCTCTGTGTATGTCTGTGTCTGTGTCTGTCCCTTGTACAATTATTGCAAATCTTAATGTAAAGTTTATTAAATTTTGTTATTTGTCATTATCAATAATTAATCATTAGCTTAATTGTTGTTAGAATGTAAACGGTAGTTCTTTGAAAACACATGAGTTTACCAATGAGATTAAAGATAATTATCTAAAAACCATCAATGTCACACACTACTTCGAATTCAGACAGCTACGCAACTCTTTCACTGAGCGGGCTTGTTATCTACGTTATTTCTCAATTCTGCATGTCTAGCGCTCTTGCATCACTGGAAGTTAACAAATTAGTTAACTATTGCGATGGACATCATTAGCATACTTTTATTAAATCGTCGTCATCTTTCGTTCCGCTAATTCGTTGTAGCTAGAGATAGATGTACGTCTTCTAGCTGCCTAGAAAATGCTGTAAAGCGACATGCATGAACATCTAGCGACCGGATCCAGAAGAAAGCAGTGTATACAACGTTTCCTACGAATCTCTCTCGCAAGACGACGTCGATATTTCATCATCAGTCCTACTTAGAACATATTACTCTCTTGATCGCGGATGACATGCTGGTGGTGCGCATGCAATGGTACTTAGCTAGATGCATGGTTTCATGGGACCTTCGCTTGGCTTCTTGAAGAACGATGAATTCGTTAGTTTTGCAATTCTTTTGTAACAAGTAACAAACGCATACGAGTATTACCTGAACTTTACTCTGCGCTTCTCGGTTCGACGACCGTTTGACCGTAAAATGGAGGTTTACGTCATCTTGGTTTTCTGTCATAATGCGCGGGATTGTTACGTCAGCCATTGCTGGTCTCCCAAAGGACTGCTGATTGGCTCAACAAATTCCCGAGAGTGATTCACGCTTACAAGCTAGTATTACGTCACGTACGTTTTGCGTCCAAAACGATTGTTGATTGGCTCGACAAACACCCCAAGCGTGACGCACGCTTACAAACGACATAGGTACCAACATACGTAGCGACATATCGACAGATAGACCGGAAGTCAATTCAATCCGTTTAGAGTGAGCTTCTCGCGAAGCATTCTATCACTTATTGTGGTGTACTTCTTTTACGCTCGTAACTTAATTACTATTAAATGCTCGGTTAGCATTGTATTTGGCGAGCGATGGTGTTCTGTCTTTACCTATTGAGTGATAATTCACGTAACAATGGCTGCGTTACGTAGCAATAGTTCTGTCAAACAAGCGCGGGAACTAAGAAAACAGACTTTCAGTTGCTCTTCTATAGTATTTGGCGTTCAATTATCCGAATTGGGCGTTCAATTATCCCATTCAGACGTTCGATTATCCGTTGTTTACGGCTGTTGTGCATTATCATGGAAAATTGAATAACTAACAGTCTGCGTTGGGCAGCTGCTCAAATATCACCATTCTTCAGCTGTCTAAACGCAATAATTTGTAATTAATCTTGACTTCAGCGTGAATTTTAGCGTGTGTTGTACGATAATTTTCTTTGCACTAATCTTGGTGTCCCACGTTTCCGCGGAGGTCTAACTAAGATGTTGTGAGCGAACTAAATCTACATATCTAGGAAGCCTACAACAACGCCTTGATCTGTCAATCGTGGTGTAATCCGCATACTTTGCAAACCGCGCGTCATGCGTAATACCATGCAACAGTCCATCATGCTTCTTAGCGAGTTTTTAGCTAATCAAGAGCTCGAATTTTACTGCTTTGCCTTCTCACACTTCTTGAATCAATTATCTATTGTTCAGCTGAAACGTGAGTAAGCATCATAGAAAGACGTCATGAAAGAAATGTGCGCGGTTTGACTTTACATATCAGACTGAAACAATTATTTCTATAAATTTAGTACTTCTAAGACAGAACATCGGATAATCGAATACCTGAGTCGGATAATTGAATGCCGGAATCGGATAACTGAACGTCCAATTCGGATAACTGATTGCCTGAATCGGATAATTGATCGCAAAATACTATAGTTGTCTTCAATTATTTGTTCAAGCTTCAATTGTCTCACTCGTTTACTACGATAGTCGCGTAACAATGGTCGCGTAGTCACGTGATAATGGTTGCGTCACAATAATTTCTGTCAAAGTAACGCGCGGAAACTCAACAAACAGACTTTTCTCTTCTTTAGCTTTTCCTTTCCATCCCGTTCGTTATGTATCAGTCTCCTTTGCTCTTTAGTCGCGTAAGGGAGCAAAATCGAGAGTCGTTTTACTCTTCTCGCCAAAAAATTAAAATTGAGTCGACCAATCGAAAGGAGTCCCTTGCTTCAATTTTAGCGCG
Organism: Corticium candelabrum; assembly: GCF_963422355.1. NCBI lineage: Eukaryota > Metazoa > Porifera > Homoscleromorpha > Homosclerophorida > Plakinidae > Corticium > Corticium candelabrum. The sequence continues at coordinate 4,946,935 of NC_085096.1, read as the reverse complement.
TATGTTACGGAGTCAAAATTGCATTCATCTGGCATTGCCGTTTTGTTGATCAATCTTTCCGTTTTGCCGTAAATCCATATGACAAGCGCTGACGTACGCATATAAATATATAAATATATAAATATATAAATTTATAAATATATAAATATATAAATATATAAATATATAAATATACTAGTAAATGCTCGGTTAGCATTGTGTTTGGCGAGCGATGGTGTTCTGTTTTACCTACTCACGTAACAATGGTTGCGTTAAGTAGAAATAGTTTCTGTCAAACAAACGCGGAAACTCAAGAAACCTACTTTCAGTTGCTCTTTTATAGTATTTTTCTTTCAATTATCCGAATCCGTTGTTCAATTATCTGAACTCGGCGTTCAATTATCCGTTGCTTACAGCTGTTGTGCAATATCATGGAAACTAAATAACTTACATAGTCTGCAGTTAGGCAGCTGCTCAAAAATCATCATTCATCAGCTGTCTAAACGCAATAATTTGTAATTAATCTTGACTTTAGCGTGAATTTTTAGCGTGTGTTGTACGATAATTTCCTTTGCACTAATCTTGGTGTCCCACGTTTCCGCGGAGGTTTAACTAAGCTGTTGTGAGCGAACTAAATCTACATATCTAGGAAGCCTACAACAACGCCTTGCTCCGTCAATCGTGGTGTAATCCGCATCCTTTGTAAATCGCGCGTCTTGCGTGATACCATGTATGCAACAGTCCATCATGCGTCTTAGCAGATTTTTAGCTAATCAAGACCTTGAATTTTACTACTTCGACCTTCCCACCTTTCTTGAATCAATCATTTATTGTTCAGCTGAAACGGGAGTGAGCATCCTACAAAGACGTCATGAAAGAAATGTGCGACTAAAATAATTATTTTTATATTTGGTACCTCTAAATAGGACAGAACATCGGATAATTGAATGTCCGAATCGGATAACTGAACGCCCAATTCGGATAATTGCTTGCCTGAATCGGGTCACTGAACGCCGAGTTCGGATAATTGAACGCAAAACACTATAGTTGTCTTCAATTCTTCGTTCACGCTTCAATCGTCTCACTCGTTTATTGAGATAGTCGCGTAACAATGATCGCATAGTCACGTGACAATGGTTGCGTAGAAATAATTTCTGTCAAAGTAACGCGCGGAAACTCAAAAAAAAAACTTTTCTCTTCTTTTAGCTTTTCCTCTTTATTTCGTTTGTCACGAATCAGTCTCGTTTGCTCTTTAGTCGCGTAAGGGAGCAAAATCGAGAGTCGTTTGACTCTTCTCGCCAACGAATTACAATTGAGTCGACCCCTCGAAAAGGGTCCCTTGCTTCAATTTTTAGCGCATATGTTACGGAGTCAAAATTGCATTCATCTGGCATCGTCGTTTTGTCGGTTTGTCTTTCTGTTTTGCCGTAAACCCATATGACAAGTGCTGACGCACGTATATAAATATAAATATATAAATATATAAATATATAAATATAATATATCTCGAGATCAATTGACAGGACAAGAGAGAGGTTCGCTTCGATCGCCATTTATACAAAAGAAGCTATAGACATTATCACAATAGACAGTAATTTCCTAAGTTATAGTAATTATTGTCTTACCGCAGATCACACCAGCATATCCAGAATGATCACAGCTGCGTACGTCCAAGCCTGAGAAAGGGCAGTCTAATCGTGAATCATACCGAACATGGCAATTAAAATTGCTTATCCATATTCTTCCGCAGCCTTGCCCGAAATATGAGCCACTAGTGGCACTACGAGCGTGTGAGTAACCGAGTTGTCTACACACCACATTCGCATCAATCAAATTCCAACCGTCAGCGCACACGCCTCCCCACTCCCCACTGTATAGAAATAGAAATTGCGCCTGAGTTGCAAAACGGTCGTAATCACCACTCACTTGTGATAAATTTCAACCCTTCCTGCATTTGCAGTATATCCATTAACAAGTCGAACGTCACCGTCGATTGCAGCTCCTGCACAAAATTTTGTACATTCCTTAATTAATTTATTTAACGCAATTTTACACTCATGAGCAAATAATCCTATTATATAACAAAATACAAATTAAATTGGACATTTTGTAATTCAAAATACAATGTTTACATATAATTTTCGTACGTAACAAAGTGGCCACATAAGACATGCCTCAACAGAAGCCCTGGGTTCTGCAGCTCCGTGCTTTGAATTTCGGATACCAAGCGAACCGAATGTCAATATTTAAATAAAATATCGGTTAATTATATAAAGCAATTGAAATGCAAAAATATCACAAAATTAAATTTGATTGTTAGTTTTCATAATTAATTTTATTTCTGTAAAATTAGAATTATAAATAATGGCTTAGTTGATTACACTCACCACATATTACGGCTAGATCTTCGCTAGGAAAACAATTGTGAATTCCCCAACCACGAAATGAGCAATGCTGCAATCTTAAGTCGCTTGCACTGCATCTGACGTCATCCATCCATACACTCCCACTAGTTGGCCTATTATATAGTCTACTGAGGTAGTATCGGTATCCTAGCTGCTTACAAATCACTCGTCCGTTAGTTGAAGTCCAGAAGTCACTGCATACTGTTCCCCATCGCCCACTGTATTAACCAAGTATTTTATGTTTAGCCATTGCAGTTTCAAGAAAAAGTGAATTCCTATACTTGTGATATATTTCCACTCGACCTTCATTTGGAGTGTTCCCATCAACAAGCCTCACACTTCCGTCTGCAATAGACGAAGCTGTACACAATATAATAAAACATTTAGTAATTTTGCCGTGTTCATTCACTTAATAATTGATTAATTAATCACAAAAGCAACATTGAGTTGTTCAGTGTCAAATTGCTACTTTTACATATATGCTATGCATTCTTACAAAATATTAGAAACATACTAGTTATTTTGACATTCACTTTATGAAATACATTCGCATTAAAACCTCACGTTCAACCTTTACTGTATGCAGATATGATTAGTCACTGCTCATTCAATCGGTCAAATCAAACTGAAATAATTCAAAAACTCAAACGACAAATATCGAAAACAGAGAATCTTTTACAACCGTGTGTGCGTTTTATACAGCGACAAATAGATAGACGAACAATAGAACAGCACCTGGTGGAAAACAAGGGTCAACGAATCTCTTGGCTGCGGTTGGAGTAGATGTTGTCATTGCGTCAGTAGTTGAGTATACAGTTGGAAGTCCTGAAAAAGAAGAATTGATCAACATTGTCCAAACTGCAGAACACATGCACATATCAGTAGATGCTAGTATAGAAAGTGGGGTTTTGGCGAACATGCGTTTATACCCGTGCGCAAGTAACCCGAAAATTCAAATTTATAATGTATGTGTGTGTGTGTGCGCGCGTGCGTGTGTGTGATATGTGTGTGCATGTGTGCGTTACTAGCATACAATAGTCTAACAAGGATCGAAATAGAGAGTATAGAGGAGTAGTGTAGAGCTGCACGAACACTGTTGCTCATGAAAATTGGAAACTAAGTAAATATGCTACCATTGTTCTTCAAAGCTACTCTTCTGACCATGTCCTTCAAAATCTCCAAACTGTGTGACCACAAGCCGAGAGATTCAACAACCAATGGATGAAACAAGGCACTAATCACTCCTGCATGTTACTCGATCACGTCAATCGTCCTGTCTGTTGTCTTCTTCTTTCTAGCCAGCATCTGCTGCAGTTCGTGGCAGCCATAGTCACAAATAGCAGATAGTTTCATACCGTAACATCAAAATAATCAGGTGACCTCGTTATCGTACTGGGCTGACACGAAAGGGTTAATTAAAAATAGATAAATACAGTCAAATAATTATTGTTAGCCTTGCTTACAAGATGAACAGCTAAACCGTCCACAGAAACCATGACTTTTACTCCTAACTTAATTTAGTTATTAAATTTTTGAATCAATGAAGGCTGTTTGCTTTGTGTCTATAGCTAGAGGCAATAGCGTTCAAGTCTATAACGAAATTCTAACTCATACTCTCATTTAACGACCTTCCGAGCGACAAATTACTTTCAGAACGAAAAAACAGGAGTTGGTGTATAACAAGATTCTCGTGGATAAATAAAAAAATAAATACTAATTTTTAACTCAGCCCCACCACTATCAAATAGGTGACTACGAGCCTGCTCGATTCAGCGGAAGAAAAAACAATCAAGATGCCCAGATAGAGAAGGTCAGCCAAACGAGTGTGTACCTACGCGTACCATGACGCAGCAACATCCTGTTCTTTGACAGGTTGTATTGTGAGTGACGCACGTCACGATTAGAGGTCGATTGCGACAGACTAGCGAGAGTCAAACGTTCAAACCAGTGTGTGTGTGTGTGTGTGTGAGTGTGTGTGTGTGTGTGTGTGTGTGTGTGTGTGTGTGTGTGCGTGCGTGCGTGTAATCTAAAGATAAAAAGTATACTTTTCACAATTGATTGTGAATTTATATAATATGCAGGATGTATTCATTATCTGTCATATCATCACCCATGTGGCAAGCGTGACCTGTCGGGATAATTGAACCTTGGATAAGTGACACGCGACTGTAAGTGTTATTATTAATTACTAATAAATAATTACTATATTTGAGGATTACACATGTAAATACATTAGCTCATTGTATTAATTAGGATACAGTATCTGTCCAAATACAAGTCCTGGGGCTGAATTAAATGATAGAATTCAATAAGCCTTTTTGTGTACTAATAAAAGAATTGGGACATGTATTTAGACAAAGGCTTATATGGTACAAAGATATTGACTGCATGCTAGAGAGTTGCAAGTTGCTTCACTTTTCAATTATGTACACTACTCGTATCTGTTAAAGTGGTATCCAGCTACATAACAGTTGTAGCAAGTAGTCCAGTAAAGACTTCAAGTCTGATTCTTCTGAAAGTGTTAGATCATCTTCCTCCTGTACCACCTTCCGGCATCAGCTCAGTGGCTTCCACTTATTGTGATTTGTCATTGCTAACGTAGAGATAATGTTTGACTTTGACTTGCTTTGACAGGAATATGCATCCTGCCAGTCCGTGTCATCAACGTTGGTAGTGACTCCTACATACTTGAGCGAATATATGATAATTTCAAACGAATGGTCGAGTAGGTGGCTCTGCAGGTCAAAACAAATACCACCTGTATGCATGCAGCTAAAGGCTGAGTAAGTCTTCTATTCAGTCTGAGTCTTTTATTAAGAACAACATTCAGACTAAGTTGTAAAGTGGTATGAACTAAAGCTCCACAGCTTAATTTTAGTGGGATTTGTATTTGGACGGATATAGTACAGGTGTATCAATACCTGCATTCTCTACTGGAATGATGTCATTCATTAATCAATTAGCACTTTCAGTTCTGATCACTAGCAATAGCAAACGTACCTGGAGAACAATCAGTCAGTGAAAGATCATCCAAAGCAATGTCTCCTCTAAAGCCAAATGAATGTGAAGCCCTCACATAAATTTCAAACGAGCCATTTATGCTTCCAAAGTCAACAGTAGTGGTTAACCACCAAATCGCCTGGTTGCCAAAATGACTCCATAATGGAGAGTTTCCGTACGTAGTGTGAGCAATCACTTCCAATGTACCAATTTGTGAGCCGTACATGTGATAAGCCATTGACAATTTACAGGTCGTTTCATTTGAGTTGGTCACAGCATAACTTGCAAGTACAGCTTGTGCATTGCTTGCTCCTGCCGTCTCAATGTACACGTAATGACCTAGCATAACAAGCATGTATTCTACAAATAAAACTTAATAAAATACAAAAAGACAAATAAACAAATAAACAAACAGACAGACAATATGATAGACAGACAGACAAATGAAAGAAAAACAGACAAATGTTTAACACAGAGACACCTAGATAAACAAACAGCAAAACAGACAAACAGACATATTAAGAAACAAACAGACAGACAAACAAACAAGCAAAGTGATAAACACAAATAATCAAAACTATAGATAGAAAGACAAGGTGATCGACAGAGAGATGAAAAAACAGACAAACATTGAACACACAGGCACATAGATAAACCAACAAACAAACAAACACACGAAAAAACAGACAAACGAACAAACAAACAGACAGACAAACACAACTAAGCAAAATGAAGCAGAAAGTCATGACTAGAGACAGACAGAAGAAAGAAAGACAAACATTGAACAGAGATACATAGATAAACAAATAATCAAACAAATAAACAAATAGACAAACAAATCAAACAATAACAGATACCCAAATGATAGACAGACTGACAAACAAAAAGGAGAAATACAGAGCACACAGATACCTAAATAAATAAACAAACAAATAAACAAACACAGATAAACAAAATGAAAACAGACTGACAAAGTACAGACAAACATAGAACACACAGGCACGTACATAAACAGACAAACAAAAACAAACAAACACAGATAAATAAAATGATAAACAGAGAGAAAAACAAAGAAAAGACAGACACTTGGACAGACACAGAACAAGCCAGATAAGTCATAACTAAGTACTCAAGCACTCAAACAGACAACTAAAAGTAAACTATAATTCGTCTTCCATACACGAAGAAGCAAGGCAAGTACAGGATGTGAAAACTGGTAACAGAAAACCAAAATAGCACCTAAGGATGTTCCTGTGGTGTGATCCGTACTAGGGCCCGTGTCATCAGACGACGTTGAGCCGCTCCTCAGTCTCCAGTCCTGGTCATTGCGGGGCAAGTTCTTCCAGCCACAAAATCCAGACTCGAAATCGCACGTCGTTTTGACCGATTCTGTAGAGAACCGGAAGTGTGAGAGTGAATGTTGTGCAGTGGTGGTAGTATAACACATTACACGCTCTGCACACTGGAGTAATGAATGGGCATGTGAACGAACCTGAAATCGTGCTGAAAGTGACGAGTGTCGTCATGATGACGCACCATCGTTGCCACGCTGCGTTGTGATGCCGCATGCTGCTCACTGTGTGTGATTCTTTCACAAAACTTCCGCTGGTTCCTCGGTGTTTGCGATGATTGTCTGGTAGTAGATGAAAGAAAGTCTTGATCGAGTCACGGTATAGTCTGCACAGCCCTTGTTAACGCGCGCGAGGTTAGCTTATTAATAGTTATAACAGACTTACTCGAATCACAGTCAAGAAATGAGATATCGTCCAGTGCCATATCATCCTGGTTACCAACATAATGAGTGGCACTAAAATAAATGTTGAAGTCCGTCTGTGGTCCAATAAACACTGTACGCATATGCCAAACGTTTCCTTGATTTCCAGTTGTAGACCACAAATTATGAATTTTTCCATCTCCATTAGTCACAAAGTAGACGTCCATGTCTCCAATGTTACTGCCATAGAAATGATATGCAAACTGCATGCGACATGCACTGCCACTCTTGAGATACTCGGGACTGACAAGAGCAGCATGACTAGAATAGCCTGCACTTGTGGTTTTAAAGTAGATGTACTTACCTGCAAATAGAGCAAATTGTAAGTACAAAAAAAAAAGAAAAAGAAGGAGAACACAAAAAGCGTAAAGAACAACATTAAATGGTAAGGACTGCTACAGAATTGGTGTAGAAATCACAAGACACATGCACAAACGAACAGACAAATAGACAAATCCACAGCTGGCAAGCAGCAGATTGACCAAAAATAACCAACAAGAAAGCAAACGTACACAAGAAGATAAGGCCCAACAAACAAACAACACACATAAATGTATAATCTCATTTAGCACTCATGCATGAGTATGTCTATCTGTGCTGACATACACGTACGCACAACACACACACACACACACACACACACACACACACACACACACACACACACACACACACACACACACACACACACACACACACACACACACACACACACACACACACACACACACACACACACACATACACTCTTTCACAATCACACACACACACACACACACACACACACACACACACACACACACACACACACACACACACACACACACACAGACACACACAGACACACAGACACAGAAACAGACACAACACACACACACACACACACACACACACACACACACACACACACACACACACACACACACACACACACACACACACACACACACACACATACACACACACATACACTCTTTCACAATCACACACACACACACACACACACACACACACACACACACACACACACACACACACACACACACACACACACACACACAGACACACAGACACAGACACAGACACAAACACACACACACACACACACACACACACACACACACACACACACACACACACACACACACACACACACACACACACACACACCATTCCACACCTACACTCACACAACTTGGAATTTAAATAATAGAAAATAGAAATAACTGAGTGACAAAAAGGCAGTCAAGAAACCAAACAAACGCACAAACAGTTGACAAAGTAAATACATAAGAATAAAATGCTTAAATCAACTTTGTGTGTTATCAATTTTTTTACTTCCTTACCACTGCCATTTTGGTATGTGTGATCATCAGTTGGCCCAGTTTGATATGAAGGAGTACTTTCTTGAAGCATAACCAATCAACGTCATTAGAGACATCATTAGACCACATGCAAAAATTGTTTTCAAACGAGCATGTCGTGTCTGTAAGTATTAGAACAGTGAGTAAGTACTAAGAGACGTGGAGCGCAGTTGTAACACACCAGGAAATGGTTGAGACGGGAATGAATTTGGTGGCAAAATAGGCGAACCTACAAATAAGCAATAACAACAGCTGTAACAATTTGAAGTAGAAAACCATGTCCGTCGTCTGCAGAAATTCAATATGTTCAAACATCCTTCTAAATTTCTGTATTAAAACGCTCCATCTCTCAGTAAGTGTTATTACAATCGCGTGTCACTTATCCCACACCTTGGGCTTGGACCCTGTTGTATAAGTGAATATGTTGGATAAATGAAGTAAACAGAAATCATGACTTTTACTCCTAACTTAATTAAGTTATTAAATTCTTGAATCAATGAAGACCGTTTGCTTTGTGTCTATAAGCTAGAGGCAATGGCCTTCAAACCTATAACGAAATTCTAACTCATACTGTCATTTAACGAGCTTCCGAGCAACGAATTACTTCCAGTACGAAACAACAGGAGTTAGTGTATAACAAGAGATTCTCGTGGATAAATAAAAAAATAAATAAATAAAGTTTTAACTTCACCCCAACACTATCAATTTGGTGACTACCAATCTGTTCGATTCAGCGAAAGAAAAACGAAAAAGTTTACTAACACTATCGGATTGCCGGTATACAGGTGTGTAATTATTAGCTTGTTTTCAAGATGCCTGGATAGGGACGCTCACCAAAGCGGGTGTGTACCAACGCGTACCATGACACAGCAACATCCTGTTCTTTGACCGGTTGCATTGTGAGTGACGTACGTCACGATTAGAGGTCGATGGCGACTGACTAGCGAGAGTCAAACGTTCAAACCAGTGTGTGTGTATGTGTGTGTGTGTGTGTGTGTGTGTGTGTGTGTGTGTGTGTGTGTGTGTGTGTGTGTTTGTGTGTGTGTGTGTGTGTGTGTGTGTTTGTGTGTGTGTGTGTGTGTGTGTGTGTGTGTGTGTGTGTGTGTGTGTTGTGTGTGTGTGTGTGTGTGTGTGTGTGTGTGTGTGTGTGTGTGTTTGTGTGTGTGTGTGTGTGTGTGTGTGTGTGTGTGTGTGTGTGTGTGTGTGTGTGTGTGTGTGTGTGTGTGTAAGAATTGACGAAGAACATACATAAAATCGTTCACACAAACACTTATAACCACCATTATCGTTAAACACGTCGACAGTAAATGAGTTCCTATCCTACTAATAAATTATCAACACTCTACAGTTAGCAAGTTGAACGTGACGTCATCAGTTAATTGTCTATTAATAACTCTTTCACACACACACCTGTTTCAATTTGTAGATACTGATCTTAAAAAGTAAATTATTATACAAAAGAAGCTATAGACACTAGACAGCATTTTCCTCTGCTACAGTGATTGTCTTACCGCAGATCACACCCGCATATCCAAAATGATTACAGCTGCGTAGGCGCCAGCCTGAGAAAGGGCAGTCGACTAGTCGTGAATACCCCAAAACATGGCAATTAATATCGCTTATCCATATTCTTCCGCAGTCTTGCCCGAAATATGAGCCAGCAGTGGCACTACGAGCGTGTGAGTAACCCAGTTGTTTACACACCACATTCGCCTCATTCAAATCTCAACCGTCAGCGCACACGCCTCCCCACTCCTCACTGTATAGAAATAGAAATTGCGCTTGAGTTACAAAATGGTCGTAATTATCACTCACTTGTGATAAATTTCAACCCTTCCTGCATTTGCAGAATATACATTAAACAAGTCGAACGTAACCTTCGAGTGCAGTTCCTGCACAAATTTTTGTAAGTTCCTTAGTTATCTTATCTAACGCGATTTTACACTCATAAGCAAATAATCTTATTATGTAACAAAATACAAACCAAATTGGACATTTTGTAATTCAAACTACAATATTTACATGCAATTTTTCTATGTAACAAAGTGGCCACATAGGACATGCCTCAACAGAAGCCATGTGTTCTGCAGGTCTGAGATATGAATTTTCGGATACAAAGCGAACCAAATGCAAATATTAAATGCAATTCCGGTTAATTAAATAAAGCAAAGCAATTCAAATGCAATAAACAATCAAAAAGTAAACTTGATTTTTAAATTTTATAATTAATTTTTTTTTTTGTAAAATTAGATCTATAAATAATGGCTTAGTTGATTACACTCACCACATACTACGCCTACATCCTCTCTATGACCACAATTGTGACTTCCCCAACCAGGAAATGAGCTATGCTGTAATCTTAAGTCGCTTGCACTGCATCTGACATAGTCCATCCATATACTCCCACTACCTGGCCTATTATATAGTCTACTCCAGTAGTATCGGTATCCTAGCTGCTTACAAACCACTTGTCCATTAGCTCAAGTCCGATTGTCATCGCATACTGTTCCACTTCGCCCACTGTGTTAATCGAATATTTTATGTTTAGTCATTGCAGTTTCAAGGAAAAGTGACTTCCAATACTTGTGATATATTTCCACTCGACCTTCATTTGGAGTGTCCCCATCAGCAAGCCTCACACTTCCATCAGCAATGGACGAAGCTGAACAATTAGAATAAAACACTTAGTAATTTCGCCGTGTTCATTCACTTAATAGTTGATTGATTAATCACAAAAGCTCATTGACTTGCTCAGTGTCGAAATGCTGCCTTAAATATGTGCTATGCATTCATACAAAAAATTAGAAACATACTACGTGTAGTTATTTTGACAATCACTTTCACTTTACAAACTATTCCTACCAAAAACTCAAGTTCAACCTTTACTATACGTCGCATATTGATACATTGCTCGTTGTGCATGAGCAGCTACATTTGATCAGCTATTGTACACTCAATCGATCAAATCAAATTAAAATATTTCAAAACTTAAACGAAACCAGCCAAATCTTTTACAAACGTTTATGCATTTTATACACCGACAAATAGATAGACGAACAATAGAACAGCACCTGATGTAAAACAAGGGTCAACGAATCTCTTGGCTGCGGTTGGAGTAGATGTTGTCATTGCGTCAGTAGTTGGATACTCAGTGGGAAGTTCTGAAATAGAAGAATTGACGAACACCAATTGAAGAACGCATGCACATATCAGTAGATATTAGTATACAAAGTGGGGTTTTGCGCATATGCGTTTAAATGCATGCGTCACATGTCCAAATGTATAGTTTCTAAGTGTTCGTGTGAGTGTGTGTGCGCGCACGAGCTTGCGTGCGTGCGTTTGAATCTGTGTATGTGTGTGTGTGTGTGTGTGTGTGTGTGTGTGTGTGTGTGTGCGTGTGTGTGTGTGTGTGTGTGTGTGCTCGCGCGCGCGCGTGTGTGTGTATCTTATAATGTATTAAATATCTGATCATGTATTAAACGTCATATTGCAAACCACCAATTGTCAGTCTCATAAGAAGCTCGTTGGGACAAAAATAGGTTTCTTGCCTGGTTTTGGACAAGATGTGCTGAACGTCAAGTCGTCTAATGCAATATCACCAGCATAGCCATTCCCACGAACTCCCTCAAAGACAAGCTGAAACATCAAAATAGCAGCATGAATCACACTGAGCTGAGTCGTGTGAGTACAAACGTAAGCAGCACATGCACACACGCACAGTCACGCACGCACGCACACACACACACACACACACACACACACACACATCATAGCACACACACACACACACACACACACACACACACACACACACACACACACACACACACACACACACACACACACACACACACACACACTCTGTCTAACTGAATGTAAATAATCACCTTAAATTTCTTCCCTCCTGACAAAGGAACGTTTAAACTAAATTTCTTCCAGTCTTGTCCCTGTTCTCCACTAATATTCATGATTTGAGACCACGATTTTCCAATAACTTGAGACACAGCTATACTCCCCATTTGTTGACCGTACATAAAAGCAAAGAACCTGACAGAACAGTTCGCTGCTGTTGAAGAATTGAAAAGCGAACTCCACAGAATAGCGGTGTCACCAGTAGCACGAAGGTATGAAGCCTCAATGTCGATATAACGACCTAAAAATTAAACAGTGCTACTGCTTAATCTCACTGTACAACCTTCCTGCAAATCCCCAATCCCATCCCTTAATATTACAAGGTTGTCCACAGCATACAAAAAGCATGACAATGCCTACTGCCTTGGCTTCAGCTTGGTAAATGTACGCCCTGCTTTAATGAGTAGGCAGTAATGAGCTATAAAGATAATCAAACTTTTGAAGTTCGAAAAAGGGAAAGTTGTTTGGAGGCAAAAAAGTTAAATCTGGGATGCTTGGGTTTGAAGATAATATCAATTAACAAAGCAAATACTTACAAGTACTCAAACAGCATCAATGTCTGTCATGCACTGTCTACTACTGACATCACTATCTGTTGGTATTCTTACTCTAACCACAACCATTCGGTGACCACAGTTTGTGAAGTGAAGCATGTCAGTACACAAACCAGCATCAAAGCTTTTGAGTGTGGAGCACACAGTAGCTATATAAAACTTAGTGTGAAGCGTGGTCACAGACATGCCTTGCAAATATCTTGGGAAACACCCTAAAATCATTACACAACTTTACTGCCCAACTCTTGTATGTCCAACGATGAACACAGGAATCAAATACATGGTAAAGTAGCATATAAAGAGAAACCACTAATTGGAGTTGTAGCAATAGGCTTGGTGGTTACAAAGCACTGA
>NC_085096.1:4913593-4931093 GCF_963422355.1 Corticium candelabrum | reverse complement strand
ATGCAAATATTGTTTTCAAACGAGCATGTCGTGTCTGTAATTATTAGAACAGTGAGTAAGTACTAAGAGACGTGGAGCATACAATTATAACTCACCAAGAAATGGTTGAGGCGGGAATGAAGTTTGTGGAGGAAGACGTCAACCTACAAATGAGCAATAACAACAGCTGTAACAACTTGAAGTAGAAAGCATGTCCGTCGTCTGCAGAAATTCAATATTTTCAAACATCCTTTTAAATTTCTGTATTAAAACGCTCCATCTCTCAGTAAGTGTTATTACAATCGCGTGTCACTTATCCCACACCTTGGGCTTGGACCCTGTTGGATAAGTGAATATGTTGGATAAATGAAGTCCACAAAAATCATGACTTTTACTCCTGACTTAATTATGGTATTAAATTCTTGAATAAATGAAGACCGTTTGCTTTGTGTCTATAGCTAGAGGCAATGGCCTTCAAGCTTATAACGAAATTCAAACTCATGATGTCATTTCACGAGGTTACGAGCGTCGAATTACTTTCAGAACGAAAAAACAGGAGTTAGTGTATAACAAGAGATTCTCGTGAATAAATAGAAAAATAAAAAATTAAGTTTTAGCTCTACCCCAACACTATCAAATTGGTGACTACCAATCTGTTCGATTCAGCGGAAGAAAAACAAAAAAGTTTACTAACACTATCGAATTTCCGGTATACAGGTGTGTAATTATTGGCTTGTCTTCAAAATGCCTGGATAGGGACGGTCAGCAAAACGGGTGTGTACCAACGCGTACCATGAACCACAACATCCTGTTTTTTGACCGGTTGCATTGTGAGTGACGTACGTCACGATTAGAGGTCGATGGCGACTGACTAGCAAAAGTCAAACGTTCAATCCAGTGTGTGTGTGTGTGTGTGTGTGTGTGTGTGTGTGTGTGTGTGTGTGTGTGTTTGTGTCTGTGTGTGTGGGTAAGAATTGACGAAGAACATACATATAATCGTTCACAGAAACTCGTATAACCACAATTATCGTTAAACACGTCGACAGTAAATGAGTTCCTATCCTACAAATAAATTATTAACACTCTACAGTTAGCAAGTTGAACGTGACGTCATCAGTTAATTGTCTATTAATAACTCTTTCACACACACACACCTGTTGCAATTTGTAAATACTGATCTTAAAAAGCAAATTATTATACGAAAGAAGCTATTGACAATAGACAGCATTTTCTCTGCTACAGTGATTGTCTTACCGCAGATCACACCCGCATATCCAGAATGATTACAGCTGCGTACGCCCCAGCCTGAGAAAGGGCAGTCGTCTAGTCGTGAATGCAACCCAAAATGGCAATTAATATTGCTTATCCATATTCTTCCGCAGCCTTGCCCGAAATATGAGCCAGTAGCGGCTCTACGAGCGTGTGAGTAACCGAGTTGTTTACACACCACATTCGCATCATTCAAATCCCAACTGTCAGCGCACACGCCTTTCCACTCTCAACTGTATAGAAATAGAAATTGCGCTTTGACTTACAAATGGTCGTAATCATCACTCACTTGTGATAAATTTCAACCCTTCTTGCATTTGCAGTATGTCCATTAACAAGTCGAAAGTCACCGTCGAGTGCAGTTCCTGCACAAATTTTGTAAATTCCTTAGATATTTTATCTAACGCAATTTTACACCCACAAGCAAATAATCTTATTATGTAACAAAATAGAAACCGAATTGAACATTTCGTAATTCGAATTATAACCTTTACATGCAATTTTCCTACGTAACAAAGTGGCCACATAGGACATGCCTCAACAGAAGCCATGTGTTCTGCAGGTCTGTGGTATGAATTTTCGGATACCAAGCAAACAGAATGCAAATATTTAAATAAAATTTTGATTAATTAAATAAAGCAATTCAAATGCAATAAACAATCACAAGGTAAATTTGATTGTTAAATTTCATAATTAATTTATATTTTGTAAAATTAGATCTATAAATATTGGCTTAGTTGATTACACTCACGCCTACATCCTCGCTATGACCACAATCGTTAATTCCCCAAGCACGAAATGAGCAATGCTGCAATCTTAAGTCGCTTGCACTGCATCTGACATCGTCCATCCAAATACTCCCACTACCTGGCCTATTAGATAGTCTACTGCGGTAGTATCAGTATCCTCGTTGCTTACAAACCACTCCTCCGTTAGTTGAAGTCCAGTAGTCATCGCATACTGTTCCCCATTGCCCACTGTATTAACCAAATATTTTTTGTTTACTCATTGCAGTTTCAAAGAAAAGTGACTTCCTATAGCTGTGATATATTTTTACACGACATTCGTTTGAAGTGTCTCCATCAGCAAGTCTCACACTTCCGTCAGCAATAGACGAAGCTGAACAATTAGAATAAAAGCTCATTGACTTGCTCAGTGTCGAAATGCTGCCTTTAAATATGTGCTATGCATTCATACAAAATATTAGGACCATACTACGTATAGTTATTTTGACAATGACTTTCACTTTACAAACTATTCTTACCAAAACGTCAAGTTCAACCTCTTCTATACGTCGCAAATTGCTACATTGCTCGTTGTGCATGAGCAGCTACATTTGATCAGCTATTGTACACTCAATCGATCAAATCAAA
The DNA here is from genome assembly GCF_963422355.1 of Corticium candelabrum. NCBI lineage: Eukaryota > Metazoa > Porifera > Homoscleromorpha > Homosclerophorida > Plakinidae > Corticium > Corticium candelabrum. Next base: position 4,928,472 of record NC_085096.1, on the reverse strand, counting down.
TTAAAATATTTTAAAAACTTAAACGAAAACAGCCAAATCTTCTACAACCGTGTATGCATTTTATACAGCGACAAATAGATAGACGAACAATAGAACAGCACCTGATGTAAAACAAGGGTCAACGAATCTCTTGGCTGCGGTTGGAGTAGATGTTGTCATTGCGTCAGTAGTTGGATACTCAGTGGGAAGTTCTGAAATAGAAGAATTGACGAACACCAATTGAAGAACGCATGCACATATCAGTAGATATTAGTATACAAAGTGGAGTTTTTCGCATATGTGTTTAAATGCATGCGTCCCATGTCCAAATATATTGTTTCTAAGTGTTCTTGTGCGTGTGTGTGCGTGCGTGCGTGCGTACGCTTAAATCTGTGTGTGTGTGTGTGTGTGTGTGTGTGTGTGTGTGTGCCGTGTGTGTGTGTGTGTGTGTGTGTGTGTGTGTGTGTGTGTGTGTGTGTGTGTGTGTGTGTGTGTGTGTATTTTATAATGTATTAAATATCTTCTCATATAGTAAACGTCATATTGCAAACCACCAAATGTCAGTCTCATAATAAGCTTGTTAGGACTCAAATAGGTTTCTTGCCTGCTTTTGGACAAGATGTGCTGAACGTCAAGTCGTCTAGTGCAATATCACCAGCATAGCCATTCCCACGAACTCCCTCAAAGGCAAGCTGAAACATTAAAATAGTAGCATGAATCACACGAGCTGAGTCGTGTGAGTACAAAACGTACGCAGCACATGCCCGTAAGCACAGTCAAGCAAGCACGCATGCGCAAGCGTGCGCACACACACACACACACACACACACACACATCAGTGCACACACACACACACACACACACACACACACACACACACACACACACTGTCTACCTGTATGTAAATAATCACCTTAAATTTCTTCCCTCCTGACAAGGGAACTTTTACACTAAATTTCTTCCAGTCTTGTCCCTGTTCACCACTAATATTCATGAGTTGAATCCACGATGCTCCAATAACTTGAGACACAACGAGACTCCCCATATCTTGACTGTACATAAAAGCAAAGAACCTGACAGAGCAATTCGCTGCTTTTGAAGAATTGAAAAGCGGACTCCACAGAATAGCGGTGTCACCAGTAGCACGAGGGTATGAAGCCTCAATGTAGATATAACGACCTAACAATTAAACAGTGCTACTGCTTACGCTCACTGTACAACCTTCCTTCAAATCCCCAATCCCATCCCTCAATATTACAAATTTGTCCACAGCATACAAAAAGCATGACAATGCTTACTGCCTTGGATTCAGCTTGGTACATGTACGCCCTGCTTTAATGAGTAGGCAGTGATGAGCTATAAAGATTATGGAATTTTTAAAGTTCGAAAAATGGGAAGGTTGTTTGGAGGCAAAATAGTTAAATCTGGATGCTTGGGTTTAAAGATAATATCAATTAACAAAGCAAAGACTTACAAGTACTCAAACAGCATCAATGACTGTCATGCACTGTCCACTACTGACATCACTATTTGTTGGTATTCTTACTCTAACCACAAGCATTCGGTGACCACAGTTTGTGAAGTGAAGCATGTCAGTACACAAACCAGCATCAAAGCTTTTGTGAGTGGAGCAAACAGTAGCTATATAAAACTTAGTGTGAGACGTGGTCACAGATATGCCTTGCAAATATCATGGGAACACCCTGACATCATTACACAACTTTACTGCCCAACTCTTGTACGTCCAACAATGAACACAGGAATCAAATACATGGTAAAGTAGCATACAAAGAGAAATCACTAATTGGAGTTGTAGCAATAGGTTTGGTGATTACAAAGCACTGACGTAGACAACATGTTTAATAGCAAATAATGTCGTGATCTAACCATTTGAGTCCCCTGTCGTATGATCAGTTTCTGGTCCTGTTTGGAAACTGGATGTTGAGCCTCGAGCCAACGTCCAGTCAAAGTCGTCGTTATTCTCATCATTTGGAAAGCCACACATACTTTGCTCAAAATCACATTGAAATACCGACTCTACCAAAGTAATAATCAAGATATAAGTCATAATAAAAAACATGACGACAAGTGCATTTGACTGACTGCAAGAAGAATGTGCTTTATCGCTGTTGTCATAGCAATCATTGTGTAAGTCACACAGTGAATCTGATTTCACACACAGCTTTCTCTGTAAACAAGTGAACTCACTCTTGGTGCATGGTCTTTGTGTAACATCTAGAGAATAATCACAAAAATATCATAAACTCCTATACAAAATCTACAAAAGGGGTTTGTCTCACTACTCTTTATCTGTATGAGTGTGTTTGTCTAATGTGTGGGTCCCAATTACCTGCCTACTGTAACTACACGTCTACTTGTCAGCCTCCCGTTAATTAAGGCTGGTTTAAAATATGACGCTGATATTGATTCTGAAGCTGATGTTAATGTTGGTGCTGATGCTGACGTTGATGTTGGCGATGATGGTGATTATGGTGCCGATGTTGATGTTGGCGCTGTTGTTATTAATGCTGGTGCTGCTAATGATGCTGATGTTGACGTTGGCGCTAATGTTGACGCTGGTGTTGATATTAATGCTGGTGCTGATGTTGACGTTAACGCTAATGTTGGCGCTGATGTTGATGTTGACGCTAATGTTAATGCTGATGATGTTGTTAAAATAAAAATGAATCCAAATCCAGCGTCAAAATCAGCGACAACATCACAAGATGCCACCTCCATCAAGGTAGTCTCTTTTATGAACGTTGGTACTATATTACAAACCAGGCAGCCTGATACTCAATGTGTTTCCTGTCATTCAAGTTGCCCACCTAACTTCCACAACCTCCCTACGCAATTTGTCATTCGTCTATATATGCATCCTTTCCAGCTGCCCCATTCACTCAGCTACACACACACACACACACACACACACACACACACACACACACACACACACACACACACACACACACACACACACACACACACACACACACACGCTCACTCAAAACACCATCTGCCTAACTGTTTGCATACTCTGGCACACTGCATGTCAGGTTATCAACTCCCAAAAGCTTATTAATAGTAATAACAGACTTACTCTGATCACAGTCAAGAAATGAGATATCGTCCAGTGCCATATCATCCTGGTTACCAACATAATGAGTGGCATTAAAAGAAATGTTGAAGTCCGTCTGTGGTCCAATAAACACTGTACGCATATGCCAAACGTTTCCTTGATTTTCAGTTGTAGACCACAAATTATGAATTTTTCCATCTCCATTAGTCACAAAGTAGACGTCCATGTCTCCAATGTCACTGGCATACAAATGATATGCAAAGTGCATGCGACATGCACTGCTACTCTTGAGATACTCGGGACTGACAAGAACGGCATGACTAGAATAGCCTGCACCTGTGGCTTCAAAGTAGATGTACTTACCTGTAAATAGAGCAAACTGTAAGCACAAAAAGAAAAATTAGGAAGACACGAAAAGCGTAAAGAACAACATTAAATAGTAAGGACTGCTACAGAATTGGTGTAGCAATCAACAGACAAATAGACAAATCCACAGCTGGCAGGCAGTAGATTGACCAAAAATAACCAACAAGACAGCAAACGTACACAAGAAGATAAGGTCCAACAAACAAACAACACACATAAATGTATAATCTCATTTAGCACTCATGCATGACTATGTCTATCTGTACACACATGCACGTACGCGCGCGCGCACACACACACACACACACACACACACACACACACACACACACACACACACACACACATACACACACACACACACACACACACACACACACACACACACACACACACACACACACACACACACACACACACACACACAACACACACACACACACACACACACACACACACACACACACACACACCATTCCACACCTACACTCGCACAACTTGGAATTTAAATAATAGAAAATAGAAATAACTGAGTGACAAAAAGGCAGTCAAGAAACCAAACAAACACACAAATAGTTGACAAAGTAAATACATAAGAATAGAATGCTTAAATCAACTTTGTGTGTTATCAGTTGTTTACTTTTTTACCACTGCCATTTTGGTATGTGTGATCATCAGTTGGCCCAGTTTGATATAAAGGAGTACTTCCTTGAAGCATAACCCAATCAACGTCATTAGAGACATCATTAGACCACATGCAAAGGTTGTTTTCAAACGAGCATGTCGTGTCTGTAAGTATTAAAACAGTGAAAAAGTACTAAGAGACGTGGAGCATACAGTTGTAACTCACAAGGAAATGGTTGAGGCGGAAATGAAGTTGGTTTAGAAAGAGGCGAACCTACAAATGAGCAATAACAACGCTGTAACAATTTGAAGTAGAAAGCATGTCCGTCGTCTGCAAAAATTCAATATGTTCAAACATTCTTTTAAATTTCTGTATTAAAACGCTCCATCTCTCAGTAAGTGTTATTACAATCGCGTGTCACTTATCCCACACCTTGGGCTTGGACCCTGTTGGATAAGTGAATATGTTGGATAAACAAAGTTGTTACAAACTCAACTATTGTTATATTACATCGCATTTTTTCCACATTAGGTATACTGAACAAACACAAACACACACACACACACACACACACACACACACACACACACACACACACACACACACAAACTAGACAAAAACTAGATGTGAATTTGAACAAACCAAAAGTCTTATTGATCTAAAGATAAAATTTATGCTTTTTATGATTGATTGTGAATTTATATAATATGCAGGATGTATTCATTATCTGTCATATCATCACCCATGTGGCAAGCGTGACCTGTCGAGATAATTGAACGTAGGATAAGTGACAAGCGACTGTAACTGTTTTTATTAATTACTAATAAATAATTACTGTATTTTAGGATTTCACACGTAAATACATTAGTTCATCGTATTAATTAGAATACAGTATCTGTCCAAATACAAATTCTGGGCTTGAATTAAATGACAGAATTCAATAAGCTATTGTGTGTACTAATAAAAGAATTGTGGCATGTATTTAGACAAGGGCTTATATGGTACAAAGATATTGACTGCATGCTAGACAGTTGCAAGTTGCTTCACTTCTCAATTATGTACACTACTCGTATCTGTTCACGTGGTGTCCAGCTACATAAAAGTTGCAGCAAGTAGTCCAGTAAAGCCTTCAAAGTCTGATTCTTCTGAAAGCGCTAGATCATCTTCTACCTGTTCTGTGCCACCTTCCGGCATCAGCTCAGTTGCTTTCACTAATTGTGATTTGTCATTGCTACCGTTGAGACAATGTTTGACTTTGACTTGTTTCACAGGTCTATGCATCCTGCCAGTCCGTGTCATCAGCGTTGGTAGTGACTCCTACAGACTTCAACGAATATATGATAATTTCAAACAAATGGTCGAGTAGGTGGCTCTGCAGGTTGAAACAAATACCACCTGTATGCATGCAGCTAAAGGCTGAGTAAGTCTTCTATTCAGTCTGAGTCTTTATTAAGAAGAACATTCAGACTAAGTTGTAAAGTGGTTTGAACTAAAGCTCCACAGCTAAATTTTGGTGGGAATTGTATTTGGACGCATATAGTACAAGTGTATCAATATCTGCATTCTCTACTGCAATGATGTCATTCATTAATCAATTAGAGTCCAACTGCGTAGTGCAAAAGAAAGATCGCCTGGACTCTGCTACTGAATCCATTGTGTGTCAACGGAAGACCTTGAAGAATCAACTGATGATGGATGCCTACTTCTGGCAAATGGTAAGAAGGTTTTGCTGACAAGCAGTGCTGTGAGTAAGGAGTTGTCAGTGAATGTTTAGTGTATGCCAGTGTCAGAAGGGAGAATTGGTACTTTAGGGGTACGTGTTTGAAAGCTTCCGGGTGCGGTGCTGTGGGGTTATAATGAAGCAAAAGTTTATTTTTGATACTCAGTATACCGGGCTCTATGGATTGATGCAAATGCTGGACAATACCGTTCGTAGAGTACCAATGGCCACGGTTTACGTCGTATCACCGTACTTGAGAGTAGAGGTCTCGGCACTATGCCCACCTGATGCTGTGTGTGATGTGGTAGTTGGTAACGTCCCAGGCACAAGGGCACCAGACAACCACGATCCTGAGTGGTATATGACCAACGTGGTGTCGAAAAGATCCAGCGCGAAGAGAGTAGGTGATGCTAACGCCTGTCAACGTACGACCATTAGAAAATTGGTTCGAGATCAACCAATGCAAGATTGTGGAAATGTAAGGTAAGTATGTCTCGTTACAGAAGCATTACAAGAAGACAGATATCAAGAAGAAGGGTCTACAAGAAGCTAAGTTGGACGTCAAAGGTCGAGTTCTGTATCGGGTGTTCAAACATCCCCATGTCAACAATGGCAAGCCAGATCGGCAGATTGTGGTACCGGAGAAATTACGAAAGCAGGTGATGGAGCATGCGCACGACTCAATAATGGATGGACACTTAAGCATCCGAAAGACAATTGAAAAGATATTCAACAACTTTTATTGGCCTACCATACACACTGATGTGTCGAGATTTGGTCGGTCTTGTAACATTTGTCAGAGAACAATGCGAAAGGGGTCGGTTTCAAGGACTCCTCTGCAGAACATGCCTCTCGTTGATCAGCCATTTGAGGTAGTCGCAGTCGACTTAATTGGTCCGATACATCCAACCAGTGAAGAGAGACATCGCTACATTCTGACATTAGTCGAATTTGCCACGAGGTACCCTTTGGCTATACCCCTGAAAAAGGTGAGCAGCGACAAAGTTACCGAATTTCTGTTGAAACTTTATAGCGGTTTTTTGGTACCCGAGGAAGTCCTTAGCGACATGGGCACTCAATTTGTGTCGGAGTGCATGACGGAGATCTTAAGGCTGCTGAATATACGCCAACTAAGTACAACTCCCTATCATCCAATGTGCAATGGGTGGTGGAGAAATTTAATGGAACGCTAAAGAAGACGCTGAGAAGATTATGTAGCGAGCAGCAAAGGCAGTGGCACAGGTATGTCAACCCACTGCTTTTCGCGTATAGAGAGGTGCCACATGAGTCAACAGGTTTTTCTCCGTTTGAAGGTAAAGAAATCATACAAGTGCTTCGGAAAAATTTCTAATACCAAGCGAACCATATTTCCATATCACATTGTTAAATTGAATAAAACATTTCCAATGCAATTACATATACAAAACCGATTGAATTATAAATATACATAATTAAGTTTATTAATTAATTTTAAAAATTAAATTACGGTTACACTTGATGAAATTTACCACAGATTACGCCAATCGTAACTATGAGGACAATTTTCACTTTCCCAACCAGGAAATGAGCAATCCTGCAATCTTAAGTCGCTTGCACTGCATTTCACATTGTCCATCCATACTCTCCCACTACCTGACCTATTTGTTCCCGTACAAAGCCTATAAGTACTGACATATTTTGGGTATCTGAGTTGCTTACAAACAACATGTCCGTTATTTGGAGCTCAATAGTCGTTGCATACTGTTCCCCATTCGCCGCTGCATTAACAGAGTATTTTAACGTTCAATTGGTGTATTTCTCAACGAAGAAAAATTATATTCATATACTTGTGATATATTTCCACTCGACTTTTATTTGGAGTGTCACACTTCCGTCAGCAATAGACGACGCTCCAGAATTAGCATTCATTAGTTTTGCTGCATTTATGCACTTAATCACATAAGGCAACAATGACTTCTACTGAGTAAAATTTCTGCCTTTATAATATAATTCAGCTATGAGCCTATAATAAAATGGACATAGTAAAAGTCACGAGACTTGGCGAGTAGCGTAATGTAAACGTATAAAGCTAAACCGACTTCCGGTCTGGGGACTATGTGGTTGGCTGGCTGGCTAGCTGGTTATGTCTGTCAAGCTACAGGAGTGTGCCACGCCTCCTTAGTGTGGCCCAATCACAAAGAATTAATTCCTTTATGTCGTACGTGGCAACCAGAGACAATAGACGAACAGCCAATCGTACGCGCGAAACTTTCACGAGAGAGTCTTCTCACCAGAACAGTGTAATTCATGTTTGCGATTGCTAGGACCTGTAGGACATAAACAACAGAACTCACCTGTCTGCAACTGCTGACCCAAAATCGATCTCTCTCTTGGTTTTACAATATTTATACGAGAATCTAACATTACGTTACCAGTAGAGATTTTATGTCCCGTATACTATAACTCTACTTGCGACTACTACGGACTTTGCGGTCACGCGAAACGACAGTCGCTATGTAGGATTTTAAATACATGTTACACGTAGCACGTCTAGAAAAAAATAGCATGTATATTCGTAATTCTTCGCGACAAATACTCCCCCTACTGTACGTTGCCGGTGTTCAGTCCTTTGAAGGCTCCTAGCTGTAGAAGCGACGGTGTAAATACAACTTCAATTACTAGTTCAGCTATGACCCTATAAGAAAAGGACTTTGTAAAAGTCACGAGACTTGGGGAGTAGCGTACTCTAAACATATAGAGCTAAACCGACTTTCGGTCTGGTGACTATGTGTCTGGCTGGTTATGTCCGTCACATTACAGCAATGTGCCACGCCTCCTTAGTGTGGCCCAATCACGAACCATTAATTCCTTTATGTCGTACGTGCCAACCAGAGACAATAGGCGAACAGCCAATCGTACACGCGAAACTTCCTTGAGAGAGTTTTCTCACCAGAGCAGTGCAATTCATGTTTACGATTACTAAAACCTGTCGGACATAAACAACAGAAACAACCTGTCTGCAACTGTTGACCCAAAATCGATCGCTTTCTTGGTTTTACGATTGTTATAAGGGAATCTAACATTACTTAACCTGTAGAGACTTTAGGTCCCGTATACGATAACTCTACTTGCGACTACCGACTATTTACGGACTTTGCGGTTACGCGAAAAGACAGTCGCTATGTAGGATTCTAAATACATTTTACAAGTAGCGCGTCTAGAAAGAAATAATGTGTATATTCGTAAAAATTATTCTTCGCGACAATTACTGATAGCGTACGCGGTGTTTAGGACTGTAGAGGCTCATAACTGTAGAAGCGACGATTTAAACACAGCTTCAATTACTAGTAATAATTATCATTATTTATTGCTTATCACACACAGTAATGTAGTTCCCACCGGTAGCTTACTGAAATACGTACAACACACTGCTAAATACATATGTGTGACGCATTATTATATATTGTAAACATAAAGGTCGCGATTAAAATTAGTTAATTAACATTTCCTATAAAGATATACTACATTCTCTCCACAAAATCAAGTTTGACCTCTGTTATCGCACATGCTTCTTGTGAGCTTGTCGCAAAATTTGATCATCCATTGTTTCCATTCAATTAGTAAAATCAGCTTAAAATATTTTAAAATTAAAAGGTAACATACAAAACGTTAAACAAAGAATAATATAAATAGTAAATTATATTATAGCGTTTTATGAAGTTACAAATTATGCATGTATACAACAGCACGTGTTGAAAAACAGAGGTCAGGGTCATATCGGATGCGGTTGGAGTACTTGTTGTATTTCCGGTAGTTTGGTATACATTTGGATATTCTGAAAAAGAACAATTGCTGAACATAGCCTAATTTGAAGAAAGCATATATCAGTGCATAAATTAACTAATTAAGTTTATAGTGCCTTGTGTGTGCGTGCGTGCATACGTGCGTGAGTATGCGTGTACGTGTGTGTGTGTGTGTGTGTGTGTGTGTGTGTGTGTGTGTGTGTGTGTGTGTGTGTGTGTGTGTTTGTGTATGTGTGTGTGTGTGTGTGTGTGTGTGTGTGTGTGTGTGTGAAAAATTGACGACGAACATACATATAACAGAGGCGGCGGAGCCGGGGGGGCTGGGGGGGCTAGAGCCCCCCCAACTTTATCAACTTTATGCTGTAGAATTTCTGCTTTCTGTAATGTTTACCCTTTCAGCCCCCTCAACTTTCAACTCGCTCCGCCGCCCCTGTATAATCGTTCACTCAAACTTTTATATTAGTCAAAAGGTACCACGCATCTGCAGGCCTGGTGTCACAGTTTCTAAGTCTGGTGCCACTAGTGGCACTATCGCCATGGCAACGATTTCTTGTCAGTTGCGGACAAATTATGTCATAAGCTCAACATGCCCAGATACGAAAAGCCAACAAATGTTATCATGAGTCATTATGACGCATGAACCTACTTCCTGTTTCTGTATACTGGCCAGATGTACAGTACTTTGACCAAAGACCTGGGATGGTGAATGTCGAGCGGCAATTGTCAAAGCGTTTCAGTTAAAAGTTCAAATCAGCGCTCGAATCTGTTAGCCTGGCCGAATTGTCAACTAGACAGAATGTAGAAAATGTACAGATTACTTAACTTTAGCCTGCACGTTGTAAAAGTAAACTTAAAACGAAGCGGATCTTCAATGGCATGTACAGTGCAAACAATGGCATCACGTGACTCATTAGCCAACAACCTTAGCGCGAGAGAGTTTGGCACATAACTGCGGTTTTTAAGGACATGAGCAATGAGTTGCCAGTCATAGCATTCGCCTTTAGCAATTGCGACTTCATAGCCTTTTCCAAAAGTTTTCGAAATTTGTATTCAAATACCATGCCAATTAATTAATTAACTAGCTAAGGATATGAAATTAGTCTTGCCAGATGTGTGTGTATGTGTGTGTGTGTGTGTGTGTGTGTGTGTGTGTGTGTGTGTGTTTGTGTTTGTATTTGTGACTGTGTTTCTGCTTGCGTACGTGTGTTTATGTGTGCATGTTTTCCCAAAATACAACGGTGCGACGCAGCGTAGAAAGAGACATATTTGCCTAGGCTGTGCAGCCTTAAAATACTTTCACATTATATCAATACAGGCTAGACAGAACATTCATTAATTTACCAGCAATAATCCAATCTCATCTAAAAATTCTAAAACATGTCATTTGAAACATACTAGTCAGTAAAATCAACACTTCACTATTATTTATGTTAAAATTCAAATGCACACATTACACTGTTAAGCTACGAGACGAGATATATAAACGGCAGCTTTGTCATATTTGAGATACATTGCCATTCAATGCAGAAGGGGTCAGGAGAAGTATTGTTGATTCATCCCACCAAAGTTCACTGTTTGACTATCGCCTCGATAACCAATCACCGTCTCGTAAGAAGGCGGAGCTCCCAATTCATTAGAATGGAAGTGAAGACTGGGATATGTCACATTCAGATATTCAGATGGTACGAAAATTACCGACTGTGCCTGCGCCGGTTGTCCAGCCGATACTTGAGCACTTGTTGTCGTCGTTGTTGCAGTGGTCGCCTGTTTGCGCCTTATCCGGATTACGACGATTAAAACGATAACAAATACCAATACAGCCGATGTTACAGAAACTGTAACTCCAACAATTATTGGAGTCGCTATACGACATTAATATTAAGGAAATCTATACTTTTTTACTGTTTAAAAACAAGAAATAGATCAATCTTACCTGATTTATCATCTTTTCCAGGCGGTGAAGTTGTATACCACCACCAAAAGTCATGTGGGCCAGCTGTTGTTGCATGAGACCACCAGTCAGTGGTTGGTATAAGTGTTTCTATTACAAATGGGGTAAAAATTAAATTTATTAAATATGACTCTTCCCTAGACTAAAATAGGAAGCACATGTTTGTCTGTGTTTGCGCGCGCACGTGTGTGTGCGTGCGTGTGTGTATGTGTGTGTGTGTGTGTGTGTGTGTGTGTGTGTGTGTGTGTGTGTGTGTGTGTTTGTGTGTGTGTGCGAGCGCGCGTCTGCATCTCTGTGTGTGTCTGTTTGTCTGTGTGTGTCTGTGTGTGTCCCTGTCCTTTGTGCAATTATTGTAAATCTTAATGTAAATTTTAATAATTTTTGTTATTTATTGTCATTATCATTGATTTATCATTAGCTTAATTGTTGCTAGAATGTAAACGGTAGTTCTTTGAAAACACAGGAGTTTACCAATAAGATTAAAGATAATTAACTAAATACCATCAATGTCACACGCTACTTCGAATCCACACAGCTACGTAACTCTTGCACGGAGCGGGCTTGTTATCTACGTTATTTCTCAATACTGCATGTCTAGCGCTCTTGCATCACTGGAAGTTAAGAAATTAGTTAACTATTGAGATGGACATCATTAGCATACTTTTATTGAATCGTCGCCATCTTTCGTTCCGCTAATTCGTTGTAGCTAGAGATAGATGTACGTCTCCTAGCTGCTTAGAAAATGATGTAAAGCAACATGAATGAACATCTAGCGACCGGATCCAGAAGAAAGCAGCGTATACAACGTTTCCTACGAATATCTCTTGCAAGACGACGTCGATCGTTCATCATCAGTCCTACTTAGAACATATTGCTCTCTTGATCGCGGATGACATGCTGGTGGTGCGCATGCAAGGGTGCTTAGCTAGATGCATGGTTTCATGGGACCTTCGCTTGGCTTCTTGAAGAACGATGAATTCGTTTGTCTTGCGATTCTTTTGTAACAAGTAACAAACGCATACGATTATTACCTGAACTTTACTCTGCACTTCTCGGTTTGACGACCGTTTGACCGTAAAGTGGAGGTTTACGTCATCTTGGTTTTTCTGTCACAATGAGCGGGATTGTTACGTCACCCATTGTTGGTCTCCCAAAGAACTGCAGATTGGCTCAACAAATTCCCGAAAGTGATTCACGCTGACAAGCTAGTATTACGTCACCTACGTTTTGTGTCCCAAAACGATTGCTGATTGGCTCGACAAACTCCCTAAGCGTGACGCACGCTTACAAACATAGTTGCAAACATAGGCACAAACAGAGGTAGCGACATACCGACAGATAGACCGAAAGTCAATTTAACCCGTTTAGAGTGAGCTTCTCGCGAAGCAGTCCACAACTTATTGTGGTGTACTTCTTTTACGCTCGTAGCTTAATTATTAACACTCTTTCATCGACATTTAGTAAGTTGTCCATTGTCTATTAATAATTCTTTCACATTTATAACTGCTGATCTTAAAAAGAGAATTATTATACAAAAGAAGCTATAGACATTATCACAATAAACAGCAATTTCCTATGCTATAGTAATAATTATTGTCTTACCGCAGATCACACCCGCATATCCAGAATGATCACAGCTGCGTACGCCCCAGCCTGAGAAAGGGCAGTTAGCTATTCGTGAATACCGCCAAACACGGCAATCAATATTGCTCATCCATATTCTTCCGCAGCCTTGCCCGAAATATGAGCCAGTAGTGGCATTACGAGCGTGTGAGTAACCAAGTTGTCTACACACCAAATTCGCCTCATTCAAATCCCAACCGTCAGCGCACACGCCTCCCCACTCCCCACTGTATAGAAAGAGAAATTTCGTTTGAGTTACAAAATGGTCGTAATCAACATTCACCTGTAATAAATTTCAACCCTTCCTGCATTTGCAGTATATCCATTAACAAGTCGAACGTCACCGTCGATTGCAGTTCCTGCACAAAATTTTGTACATTCCTTAACTAATTTATACAACGCAATTTACACTCATGAGCAAATAATCTTATAATGTAACAAAATACAAACCAAATTCGACATTTAGTAATTCAAAATACAACGTTTACATACAATTTTCCTACGTAACAATGTAGCCATATAAGACATGACTCAACACAAGCCCTGTCTTCTGCAGGTCCGTGCTTCGCTATGAATTTCGGATACCAAGCGAATCGAATGTAAATATTTAAATAAAATACCGGTTAATTAAATAAAGCAATTCAAATGCAATAAACATTCACAATATTAAATTATAAAGTAAATTTTCATAATTAATTTTTATTAATTAATTATGTAAATTTAAATTTATAATTAATGAATGGCTACCAATTGATTTCACTCACCACAGATTACGCCTACATCCTCGCTATGACCACAATTATCAATTCCCCAACCACGAAATGAGCAATGCTGCAATCTTAAGTCGCTTGCACTGCATCTGACATCGTCCATCCATATACTCCCATTACCTGGCTTATTATATAGTCTACTGCGGTAGTATCGGTATCCTAGCTGCTTGCAAACCACTCGTCCGTTAGTTGAAGTCCAAAAGTCATCGCATACTGTTCCCCATCGCCCACTGTATTAACCAAATATTTTATGTTTAGCCATTGCAGTTTCAAGAAAAAGTGACTTCCTATACTTGTGATATATTTCCACTCGACCTTCATTTGGAGTGTCCCCATCAGCAAGTCTCACACTTCCGTCAGCAATAGACGAAGCTGAACAATTAGAATAAACATTTAGTAATCTTGATGTGTTTATTCACTTAATAATTGATTAATTAATTGCTCAGTGTCGAAATGCTGCCTTTAAATATGTGCTATGCATTCACACGAAATATTAGAAACATACTACGTGTAGTTACTTTGACAATCACTGTCACTTTACGAACTATTCTAACCAAACGTCAAGTTCACCTTTACTGTACGTCGCACATTGCTACATTGCTCGTTGTGCACGAGCAGCTACATTTGATCAGCTATTATACACTCAATCGGTCAAATCAAATTAAAATATTTCAAAAACTTAAACAAAAAGAGCCAAATCTTTTACAACCGTGTATGCATTTTATATACCGACAAAAAGATAGACGAACAATAGAACCGCACCTGATGTAAAACAAGGGTCAACGAATCTCTTGGCTGCGGTTGGAGTAGATGTTGTCACTGCGTCAGTAGTTGGATAATCAGTTGGAAGTTCTAAAATAGAAGTATTGACGAACACAAATTGAAGAACGCAAGCACATATCAGTAGATATTAGTATAGAAAGTGGGGTTTTTGCGCATATGTGTTTAACGCATGCGTCCCAAGTACATATATATAGTTTGTGA
>NC_085096.1:4883593-4908593 GCF_963422355.1 Corticium candelabrum | reverse complement strand
AGTCAGGAAGACGACCGCAGTCTGACTTTCGACCTGAATGAATTTGGCGTGCGCGAGCCAAATTCGGCCGAGATCGGACTCGCCGTCTTCGAGAGACGCTCGTACGTACGGACACACAGACAGACACACAGACACCTCTCCTTTATATATAGAGACAAGCTCCAACACCCGGCTTCGCCCGGGGGACAACACATGCCAGCTGCTTCTCCTTTGCACTTCATAGTGCCGCAGTTGACACACACGTTTGTCATAGAGCCAATACAACACGGAAGTGGAGAAGAGACAGGTCGCCTTTATTAATTGAGATTATAGCATTAATGACAGACAGACAGACAGACAGACAGACAGACAGTTGTGATGTCTTCCTCTACCCATATTGTCTACTCCTCTTTACCAACATTGTCATCATGGATTGTACACATCTTTACCTCGCGTCAGGCTAGGCGTCTTCTATGGTGGCCATGCACTTTGTGATGTCCATCCATGTTATCCGGGAGACAGACAGAGTGTTCAGTTTTTTGCTTTTTAATTGTCATTGTAATGTAGTGTATCGTGCTTTGCTTAATTTGATTTAGCCTGTAATAGTTCTGATTTATGAAAATATAATACCATTGACAGACAGACAGACAGACAGACAGACAGACAGACAGACAGACAGACAGAAAAACAGGTCGCCTTTGTAGGAGAGATTATAGCAGAAAGTATCTAAAAATGCGTTTGATGCTTGGAGAGGCAGAGGGGGTGTAGCCAGGTCACGTACAGTTTGTATAGAGAACCGTTTAGTAAATTACTGTCACTAATTAGCCGTGGTGTAAGTGCTTTTACCGTCTAAATAGTAGCAGCCAGACAGAATTCTCATTCATAGTTATATCCCGTACAATTGCCGTTTCTAGAGCCCGCTGATTTTTGGATTAACGATTGGGTGAAACCATTTCGACTTGGACGTTGCTGCCGTTGCGAGGAACAGGTGTATCGAACTTGGCATCTATTCGACACGTGTCCAGTTTCAAAAAATCCCGTTGATTGGATTATTGATCCCGTTGAAGCCATTTCGACAGTCCCGTTGCGGAGAACAGGTGTATCGAACCTGGCATCTATAATTTCGACGTGAATCCCGGAACGTGCAAGTCACGTGCAATATTTACCCGGATAATCAGTTCCCCGTATACAACGAATGCCGACTCTCGTCATTTCGACAGTCCCGCTGAACGTCGTCTGTTCGAAGACGTTGCTGGCGTTTCGGGGAACAGGTGCATCAAACACGGCAGCTCCGTATCTAACGAAGTCACGACGCGTACCGACTGTCGTCATTTCGACGGTCCCGCTGAACGTCGTCTCTTCGAAGACGTTGCTGGCGTTTCGGGGAACAGGTGCATCAAACACGGCAGCTCCTCGACGGTCGCAGACTGGCAAACGACTGTGTGCGTATTTTTTCGAGACCCGGATATCAGCAACAATATCTTCCTTTTCCCGACGTCGCCGGCAATAGACGACACGCTCGGCGCGTACCGTCCGACGTCGGGAACGGGCAGTCTAAATTCGGTGGAGACACGACGCGCCGTTCCGGAGATATTCGCGCGCGAGCGGAAGCGAGCGCGATCGGCGGGAAACGGCGTCGTCGTGGGAGAAGTCAGGAAGACGACCGCGGTCTGACTTTCGACCTGAATGAATTCGGCGTGCGCGAGCGAAATTCGGCCGAGATCGGACTCGCCGTCTTCGAGAGACGCTCGTACGTACGGGCACACAGACAGACAGACAGACAGACAGACAGACAGACAGACACCTCTCCTTTATATATATAGATACAGTATCTGTCCAAATACAAGTCCTGGAGTTGAATTAAATGATAGAATTCAATAAGTCTTTGTGTGTACTAATAAAAGAATTGGGGCATGTATTTAGACAAGGGATTGTATGGTACAAAGATATTGACTGCATGCTAGAGAGTTGCAAGTTGCTTTACTTCTCAATTATGTTCTTATCTGTTCATAACTCTTATCTGTTCACGTGGTGTCCAGCTACATAAACGTTGCAGCAAGTAGTCCAGTAAAGCCTTCAAAGTCTGATTCTTCTGAAACTGCTTGATCATCTTCCTCCTGTTCTGTGCCACCTTCCGGCATCAGCTCAGTTGCTTCCACTTATTGTGATTTGTCATTGCTACGGTAGAGATAATGTTTGACTTTAACTTGTTTCAGACGGCTATGCATCCTGCCAGTCCGTGTCATCAGCGTTGGTAGTGACTCCTACAGACTTCAACGAATATATGATAATTTCAAACAAATGGTCGAGTAGGTGGCTCTGCAGGTTGAAACAAATACCACCTGTATGTATGCAGCTAAAGGCTGAGTAAGTCTTCTATTCAGTCTGAGTCTTTTATTAAGAACAACATGCACACTAAGTTGTAAAGTGGTTTGAACTAAAGCTCCACAGCTTAATTTTGGTGGGATTTGTACTTGGACGGATATAGTACAAGTGTATCAATATCTGCATGCTCTACTGCAATGATGTCATTCATTAATCAATTAGCACGTTCAGTTCTGATCATTAGCAATAGCAAACATACCTGGAGAACAATTAGTCAGTGAAAGATCATCCAAAGCAATGTCTCCTCCAGAGCCAGATGAATGTGAAGCCCTCACATAAATTTCAAACGAGCCATTTATGCTTCCAAAGTCAACAGTAGTGGTTAACCACCTCTTCCCCTGGTTGCCAAAACGACTCCATACTGAAGAGTTTCCGTACGTAGTGTGAACAATCACTTCCAATGTACCAATTTGTGAGCCATACATGTGATAAGCCATTGACAATTTACAGGTCGTTTGATTTGAGTTGGTCACAGCAGAACTTGCAAGTACAGCTTGTGCATTGCTTGCTCCTAACGTCTCAATGTACACGTAATGACCTAGCATAACAAGCATGTATTCTACAACTGAAACTTAATAAAATACAAAAAGACAAATAACAAATAAACAAGCAGACAGACAATATTATAGACAGAGAGACAAATGAAAGAAAAAACAGACAAATGTTGAACACACAGACACCTAGATAAAAAAAGACAAACAGACAAATACAGAAATAAACAGACAAACAAACAAACAAACAAACGGATAAACACAAATAAACAAAACTATAGATAGAAAGACAAGTTCATCGACAGACAGATAAAAAAAACAGACAAACATTAAACACACAGGCACCTAGATAAACAAACAAACAACAAACAAACATACAAACAAACAGACAAACAAACAAACAGACAGACAGACAAACACAACTAAGCAAAATGAGGCACAAAGACAAGACTATAGACAGACAGATGAAAAAAGACAAACATTGAACACAGATACCTAGATAAACAAACAATCAAACAAATAAACAAACAATCAAACAAATAAACAAATAGACAAACAAACAAACAATAACAGATACCCAAATGATAGGCAGACTGAAAAACAACAAAGACAAACACAGCACACAAATACCTAAATAAATATACAAACAAATAAACAAACACAGATAAACAAATTGAAAACAGACTGACAAAGTACAAATATAGAACACACAGGCACCTACATAAACAGATAAACACAAACAAACAGACAAACAAACTAACAAACAAACACAAACAAACACAGATAAATAAAATGATAAACAGAGAGAAAAACAAAGAACAGACAGACACTTGGACAGACAGAGAACAAGCCAGATAAGTCATAAGTAAGCACTCAAGCACTCAACCAGACAACCAAAAGTAAACTATAATTTGTCTTCCGTACACGAAGAAGCAAGACAAGTACAGGAAGTCAAAACTTCTAACAGAAAACCAAATTAGCACCTAAGGATGTTCCTGTTGTGTGATCCGTACTAGGGCCCGTGTCATCAGACGGAGTTGAGCTGTTCCTCAGTCTCCAGTCCAGGTCATTGCGGAGCAAGTTTTTCCAGCCACAAAATCCAGACTCGAAGTCGCACGTCGTTTTGACCGATTCTGTAGAGAACCGGAAGTGTGAGAGTGAATGTTGTGCAGTGGTGGTAGTATGACACATTACACGCTCTGCACACTGAAGTAATGAATGGGCATGTGAACGAACCTGAAATCGTGCTGAAAGTGATGAGTGTCGTCATGATGACGCAGCATCGTTGCCATGCTGAGTTGTACATGTGATGCCGCATGCTGCTCACTGTGTGTGATTCTTTCACAAAAATTCTGCTGGTTCGCCGGTGCTTGCTATGATTGTTTGGTATTAGATAAAAGAAAGTCTGGATCGAGTCAAGGTATAGTCTCTTGCACAGCCCCTCTTAACGCGCGCTAGAGAAGCGGAGAAGGGCGGTGCCCGTACGCGGAAGTTCAAATCCGGCAGATAATTGGAAACGGAAAACGATTGACGTCAACACACGGCCGTTACGCCTGCGCAACTTAGTTTGCACGTGCTCAGTCACGTGGAATTGCTCGATCGCCAACATACCATCACTTCCTGTGAAACGTTTTCCATTCTTTCTTCTATGTCTGAATGACAATAAGCGAACAACGTACAAAAAAGTAAGTGCAGACGTTCATACCATAACTCTTTAGATTGTAAGTCTCATAGTACGTTTCTAAATGAGTCACACTTCCATGATAACTACAGAGGTCGTTTTCACTGTTATCACACATCTCCGGATTTTTGCGGATACAACAATGATCGCAAACAAGACTCATTGGAGACACCACAGCCACCGTCGCTCGGCTTTCTTGTACGCCTCGTAGAAATAACGATACAGATTCAAGTCTTTTGACACGTGACTTGGTTCCTAGCTGCCTGAAAATGTGGTAAGCTGAGACTGAACTCGTCTACAAGGGTTCTTCCACCTTGTTTCTCGATGCAAAAGGTGCAGTTACTTTATCCAAACGCAGGGCAACGGCCAACCGATGAGAAAACAAGAAGAACGGAGGACATGCATGAGACATCGTCGTCGACCTGCGCAAACCTCCCTGCTGAGGAACAATAGTATGAAACACGTCATACAGCCGATGATTGCAAACACAGACACATGCTGCCACTCACGTCTGCAAGCCATATGAAGGAATTGACCGCGAGGACAGGCTAGCGTACACATGTACACAAGACTAGATGGTCTCCTGAGAACTTAATTTGCAAGGATCGACTGCAGATTTGTACGAGCGACGACTTAATCAACGTCAGAGACAGGGAACGCGGACAAATAAGTTACGGTGACACAAGAACGGAAGCATGGTCATTTTATACTAAAATGGCACTAAAATATGACAAGATGGCTTAGGTCACGTGTCTAGAGAAATTATTCTTAGCAACTTGGGATGTAAGTAAAATCAAATCTATGGTAAAATAAACTTGCTAATGGTGTACCAATACTGGTTCCTTGAATTTGAATGGTACACGTGTAGTAGTTCTTTACCTCATCACTCTTTCTCATGCCCTTTTCCTTACTCCAGAAACTACATAAGATGTATACAGAAACAGTTAACGAGTATACAAGTGTTGTCAACCTCATCACTCTCTCTCATGCCCTTTTCCTTACTCCAGAAACTACATAAGATTTATACAGAAACAGTTAACGAGTATACAAGTGTTGTCAGTCTAGTCTGTGGATATGGCACATCACATCCTTTCTGTACGAGAGCTTTGCAGGTTATGTGCCCCAGGTTCAATTGAGAGGACGTCAGTACAAATGTCTAGACCACAAAAACAGGATTCTCCAGTTGTACAAGATAGATGTTGGAGCAGATAATGTTTCTGTGCATCCTACTAATTTCTGAGTTTGCTGCCATCTAGTGATGCATTGATTTACAAAGAGGCAAGGAGGGAGCCTCTATTCTTGTACCTTACTGCAGAGAGCGGATGGTACAATCAGAAAACTGCAACACCTGCAGTTGTCAGCAACAGAAGAAAGAAGGAATACCACCCAAAAAATTGAAAAAGAATCAGCTTGTTTTCACAGGTCAGTCAGCAATCAAATTGACTGACCTAATCCAACAAATAGAAACAGTAGCACCAGAAGCCATATATGTTCAGTAGAATATATTCAAGCAATCCACCTATCTCATTTCATCCAAGTTGAGACAGTTCTGTACCTGTTTGACTTGTTCAAGTGCACCCTGTGTGAAAAGTTGTCAACGTCCCAGTTGAACTCCAATGCAACCATTTAATGTGCAAGAAGTGTGCCATTCAACATTTGCATCAGTCTCCCTTGTATGGCTGTTCCCAGGGCCAGCAGCTATAAGAAGCACATCAAGATCGAGCCCACCAATAGCATCAATACAGTACAAATGGTCATGCCACAGGTCACACGGCATCGGCCAATAGTCAAAATACGAAAGGCAGAAACTACAATTAGCATTTTTGATAGTGGTAGAGGTCTGTAGAAATGCGCTGTGAGTAAGAATGAAAACAAACAAACAAATCTGACTCCGCCATCTTTGGGTCTCGATTCTTCCATTATGGCGAGGCGTACATCGGTAGGATCTCCCACGAACTGAATTCTAGTAAGCACAAATAACTGGATTACAGCAATAGTCCTTGCAAAACCCGGAGAACCCGGCAAAACAGGAGGACGAGAAATGTGTCGTTGCACATGCTACAAAGGCCTTCGAAATTTCCAGAGATCTTCTTCAGATAGCGACACTACCCGATTGTGTGGTCATACCCTAAAAAGCAGCCTAGGCTTTCTGCAGTATCTGTGTGCAAACGCCGATTCCCGTCACTCGAGCAAAACCCGGTCATTTTTAACTGAGCATGCGCAACAACTAAGTTGCGCGACCTCGCATAGTTGAAACGGCCGTGAACACGTGTAGCACGCACAGCCCTCGGGTGATGGCTAGCAATTATATCACTCGACACGCTGTGAAGCTAACACGTTATACGTTTGCTTGCGCTAGTAGGGGACAGAGACTGAAGTGATCGAAAAGTAACAGTCATTCCCTCATGCAAGGGTAAGATTATGAGATTCAGATGTCAAGCTAGCGCGGAACGCGTCAATTAGTCAAAGTGACGTACGTTGTATTGGTGCAGAGTTCTAGTGCATCATGTAAGTTTCACCTCGTGATTCATAAACTGCGAAACTTCCTTACTCTGGTGAGTCTCGTCGTCTAGTCTAGAGGTTCACTTCATTGTCATCATGTAACTATTTAGTGGGGGCGGAGATGGCGGTTTCCAGGGGCGACAAACCTCCCAATATTTGAATTGGGAGTCTGAGATCTCCCTATAACTGGATCCACTTAAATGGAACCATGTACTTCTGCAATATGTTTGCCAATCACAGACCTGCCAACTTAGCAGTGTCAAAATGCCTGAGTTTGCAGGAAAACATGCGGGAGAGTGCGAAAGTTTCAAGTTTTGGGACACACCTACAATATCATTAATATCAATACATTTATCTTATAATAAATGTTATATAATGTATAAATAATATCTAATCATCAAATTTAAGTATTTGCATGCCCTGTTGAAGTCAAAGCCATTAACTTAATTATAGTTTAACAAATGTATAACCGATTTATTAATGGGCCTAATTAGCAACACACATGTACAGTATCAACACCAATTACTAAACATAATATTTAATCAATTAAACACAGAAGTTGTACTGTTCGTACTACTGCCTCTTATAAAAATCTAAGAACAAAGTACATGCACATTTTTGTGGCTAGTTGAGATGTTCTGGATTCTATTTTCTTGTGGCCTTCTTCGATCGCTTTTCCAGCAATACATATGATATTGAGTAGCCAGCTCTTCCCCCTTTCACTTCTGACCGACTCCTCCTTCTATGTCGGTAGAGTATTTTGACAAAGAATGTTATGAAAGAGCCAGATTAAGAAAGGGCCCGTCACATAGAAATTGATATTGGGATATCAAGTATGTGCGTAGACATTCATGTACTAAAACTGTAGGAAACATGTACAGTTACACAGAACAGGCACGCCCATTATTTTGGTCACACCCAGCAATGTCAAAATGCGGAAGATGTGATGCCAAATGCGAAAAGGCGGAAGAAGGGTCCTAGATTTAGGAGTCTCACGCTCAATGGGGGAGTATCCGTTCAATGCGGGAGAGTTGGCAGCTCTGCAATCCAATCACCAGCCAGGCCACAGGCACATAGCCTCCTAGTTCCAGACCGTTTCCCAAAAAAATAAGAGACGGTCTAGATCAACTTCTGATCAAACCGAGTTCAGAAGTAGACGTAGTTACTTAAGATAAATGAAAGGGTTGTAACAGTCAAAAACACCTCTTTAGATAATAGTGCTATGCCACTCGGTGTGACATAGGAGATTGATTACTACATTTTAGAGGTGTGTTTAAACAAGGTAGACGCCAATCAACTGCGATGGCAGCAAATCTGCAGCTGTCCGCTGTTCGTAATGCACTGAATCAATTTCGAGAGCCTTGGCGTTGTTTCAAAGGCACGGTCCAGTGCAGTTTTACATCACGAAAGACGCGCACGTTCATACAATCCATTACGAGCTGTCTTTACACACAATTAGTGTCGAACGCAGGCGCGGATCCAGGATTTATGAAAAAATGGGGTTACAAGTTTCGATAGACTACGCCTACTTTAGCCAACGCATTTGTACGTGTTATAGTTGCAAATGACCCAGGCTTCTTACAGCTTAGCTAAAGTAAATGGCAATAACTATGGCAACATATCCTAACCAATGTGTCGTGTTATAAACTCCCTAAATCATCAGAACTGTCTAACAGAATCTAACTGTATCATACATATTCTACTGCTAAATAAATGTTAAGTAAACTACGGTGCAACTATGTCTCTTTCAAACAAAGACTCTATCAACAATTATAAACAATCTCCATGGATGATTTTGTACAAACTCCGTCTGCTGGTACCCGGTCTTTGTAATGCATGGCGATAACTGATAGGTGTGCAAGACGCTTCTCTGCCATGGTAGACCTTGCTTAAAGTCTTGAGTCTCCTCAATAGAAAAAATGACCTCTCTGCTTTTGCAGTTGTGATAAGCAGAACACATGCTATCAATAGCAGATGATGAACACTTGGGTACAACCGAGAGTCACAGGCTCCCAAGTACAGGAGAAGGTTAATTAATTGTTAGGTATGGCCTTCTTGCAATCTTGCTCTCCTTTCCTTGCTTCTTTTATTTCCTGGTATTTGCTTTGCCATACTGACTTCCACCTTCTCACTTAACCTTCTAGAGACTTCGCGAATGAACAGGGGCGTCGGAAGGGGTTCGGCCGCACGGCCATGGCCGTACCACTTTTCGAAAAATGGACTTTTGCCAGTCGGCCATTAGCGTATACTTCCGGTTTAGGGTTAACTGATTAAATAAGTAATATATTTCTAGTTACGTTAGCATTCTGTACAGCTAGATTTTCAGGCGGTAATTTATAAATTTACGCTCAGTCACAAAGATGAGGCTGGCAACGCGAGAACACGGCAGCGGTAGATAGAGCGCACGCTAACCATTTCCGTGTGCTATATATGCAGATTGACGGGATTCCAGATGTCGGTGATCAGCCCTGTCAGCCTCGCCGTGCTTCATTTCCAAAAGTTTCGTTTGGGAAAAAAGTCCCAAAATCAAGATCATTTCAAGCTGCTTGGTTCGACAACTGGCCTTGGCTTCATTGGCACGACTCCGTTGAGAAAGTGTTCTGTCACGTCTGTGTGAAGGCTGCGAAGTCTGGCAAGCTGAAATGCAAGACTGCTGAGCAGGCATTCATCTATCGTGGAGTTCAAAACTGGAATGATGCCACCCGCTTATTTCGTTCACACGCGAAATCATACTCCCACAGAGAAGCGGTTGAGTCACTGATCACGCTATCTGCCACAACAAAGCACGTTGGTGAACTACTAAGAACTCGATTGGTTGAAGACAGAAAGAGAAACCGGGCCAGCCTCCTTCGCATTCTCAGGGCGCTGAGGTTCCTGGCACGTCAAGGTATTGCCCTCCGCGGTTCCGCCCTCACCAAAGAGATTGATAGCAATTTGTCACAGCTCCTTCGTCTTTTTTGTGAGCTTTCTACAGATCTCTCCGATTGGTTGCAAAAAAAGACAAATAAGTACACAAGTGTAGACATACAGAATGAGCTGCTGAAGGTGATGTCACTTCCAATTCTTCGAGATGTCTCAGCCAAACTTGAAGGCACACCATACACCATTATGGTAGACGAAACCACTGACGCAAGTACCCAGAAGCAGGTTGTAATAGTTCTACGATGGGTGGATGAAGACCTAGAGCCTCATGAGGATTTTATTGGGCTGCACATCACTGCTTCAACTGATGCTAAGTCCATTGTAGCAATTATCAGAGATGTTCTTGTTCGTATGAACCTTAGTCTGACCAACTGTCGTGGTCAGTGCTATGATGGTGCAGCTGTGATGAAAGGATGTCTATCAGGAGTTGCTGCTCAACTCACTCAAGATGAACCACGAGCATTGTTCACTCACTGCTATGGTCATAGCCTCAATTTAGCCTGCCAAGACACCATCAAAGACATAATCCCTATTGAATATGCCCTTGACACAACATTTGAACTGTCAAAACTTCTCAAGTAGTCAGCAAAAAGAAAGTCTGAGTACAAGCGACTTCAAGCTGAGATGGCTCCTCAAGACCCTGGATTTAGGACACTATGCCCTACGAGATGGACCGTTCGAGCAGCTTCTTAACAGAGTGTCATGCAAAACTTTTCGGTCATCCAATCCAGCTTAGACAGTTTTGCAGATATGGCAAAACGAGACCCAGAGATGTCTGCTCGGTGTACTGGTGTTGCTGCTCAGTTTTCTTCATTTGACTTTCTCTTTGGAGTAGCATTAGGAGAAAAAGTCTTGAAGTTGGTTGACAATCTGAGCAAAGCTCTTCAGCACAAGAAGATGTCTGCTGCACAAGGTCAAGTGTTAGCAGAACTTACCATCAAATCTCTTGCACTAATGCGTACAGAAGCTGAATTCTCAAATTTCTGGGAAATGTTGATAGAGAAACAAAGCAAAGAAGATGTTGCAGAGCCTTTCCTTCCTCGGAAAAGGAAGCGTCCTTGCCGATATGATGAAGGAAGTTCGGGACACTTCGCAACATGTATAGAAGATCATTACCGGGTTATGTATTTTTCCGCTTTCGATATGGCAATTCAGTCTATCAAAAGCAGATTTGACCAGCCACACTATAAGATATACAGCAAGCTTGAATGCACACTTCTGAAGGGTGCTGCTGGAGAGAGCTATACGGATGACCTGTCTAGCATACAGGAGTTGTACTGCACAGACTTTGACAGCAATATCCTCCAGACGCAGCTATTGATACTGTATTCCCACTTTAGAGAAACGGCAGTCACACCAGCCCTGATGGATGTTGTGGACTATGTTAAGTCACTAGGGAAACCCGGCCAACTGCTGTTGTCTGAGGTGGTCAAACTTATACGCTTGATCCTTGTTGCTCCTGCAACAAATGCAACTAGTGAAAGAACGTTCTCAGCTCTCCGCATTGTTAAAACATACCTTCGGTGCACTATGACACAGGCAAGGTTAAATCACCTTTTAATGTTGCATGTGCACAAAGAAGCATGTGATAGTCTTGATCTAGAACTATGCATAGATGATTTCTGTAGGGAATCAGAACACAGAAGAAACATTTTTGGCTCAATGTAGATTTACGTACAGAAATAGCCTTGTAAGGTTTGACACGTGTTGTTCTAGTAGTTACTAAGTGTTAATCTTGCGTTCTCTGTATGGTATTCAAGCTTTTAGAGAAATGTTTAGCGTGCGTTAACCGTTATATGATCACGCCCACCTAGCGCGCGTTAGGCCGGACCACTTTAAATTTGCTTCCGACGCCTCTGATGAAAGATCGGCTTTCCATTGGGTCAACGTCGGAACGAACCAGAAGGGTAAGCACCAGACACAACAATTCTCGGACATTATCTTGCTCACCATTAGATCGATCACGCATATCAAGTGGCAGGAAGTCCAGGAGGAATATCACAACTGATCGTTTGAAGTGCTCAATCGAACTCCGACTAGTAGTAAGTGTATTGCACCGGTTTCGCTGTAAGTTTGTTTTTCTTGGAACAGATTCAACGAATTCAATCTCGTCTGCGAGTCGCAAAATGTCTTGATACGAGATGTCAAAGAGTTTGCATATATCCTGCTTTGTTGCCTTCATTCTTTCAGTTACGTACTGAGTGAACCATTCCCTACGCAACAAAGATATCCTGGTCACGAGTTTGGAGTTCCGCTGCCAAATGTCTCACTTCGTCAAGACTCTGCTTAGTTATTTCTAATTAAATAATGGAAATGAGCGCAATGCGGCTACAAGACCTTGTGCTTTAACTTCGAAGCCAACGAAAGGGAGGGGTTGCAACCCCCACAAGCCCTCCCCTAGATCCGCCAATGGAACGCCTTTGCCAAAAGCCGTGCATGCATTACAGAACTCTCGACGTTCATTGGACGCAACTTTTAGTGGCGGCAGCTTGCTGATTGGCTGACTCGAATTACTTCCGAACTCGGTTTGATCAAAAGTTGATCCAGACCGTCTCCCATTTCTTTTGGGGGACCGTCTTGAACTTCAAGGCTAACGCGCACACTTCATAACTCCGTCTGCCGGCATGCAACGCCCATCACGCAAACACGGCCATTTCGAGAGCGTGTTATTCAGACGCCGAAGCTTGCTAGCCTCGCCCCAGACGCAGTGTGGATTGCAGCCCCGGAGGCGCTGCATCGCCGTACGTCCTGTCTGGTGGCGCCTATTGCGGTGAGCGTTAATTATGTGTCTAGAGACATGATTAGTGTCAGTTACAAGTGTACGTTGTCGGCGTAGTAGACTACAGGAAAGGACGGTTGCGTGAAATCTTCGCTAATATTTTGGGGCGGAGCTTCAAGAGCATGCGCAATCTCGAGGGTAACACGCACATTTCGCCGATCTTGCTGTACACAGGGTCCACGTTTCCAGATCTGCTTCTGAAACGTAGATCATCTTGCCATTGACTAAGCTTTGTAAGTAAGTTCACTACTTACTATTTCGTGCATCTTGTGAGAAACTTTGCCTGCGTAGAGACGTGTAGGGAGCCATTTCTTAACTACGGCTTTTCAAGAGTAAGAGACTGCTGTTCAAGCTGAAGTCGACTAATACACACTCCGAACAGATATACGTGGAGTGGAAGAACAGACTACTCATTGCATAGAGATGGATTAGTTTTGGCGAGTGAAATTATGCTACTTGGAAACCCATTTCGGGTAACCATACATGCAGGCGTTTCGTGTTCTTTCCGAGCAGTCTAACTTGCTTCTGTCTGTATGTGATTGGCCAACAAAGTTCTTACTGTGATAATTTTTACTCGATAAGTACACTGACGCCAATCAGAGTACAGTACACGTACTCTGTAGTCTGTTTAAAATTAGCATTGCCAGTTCACAAGTCCCAGCAACAGTTTATGTCAAAAGTAACACTACACATACGCACTATTCCATAGCTGTAATGTCTAAATGAGAAAGCAGAAGCTGTTCTACCTCATCTGCAGTTGATCAAGACATGTGTATAGTAGTAATCTCAAGATTGAAGATGATACTTTGTTAAAAATGTCGCTGAGGCGCTGAAGCTGATGGTTTACGTCCGACAATTGAACAAAAAGCAAATGAAATAGTGGAAATTCAAAACAAGACAAGATTTCTCGAGCAAGACCTTGCATCTGCAGAGTCTGGTTTGCAAGAAACGGCATTCTCATGATAAAATCAAGTCTTATACAGATTTCGTGTGGAGAGATGTACTTGATACTGTGTGGAGTTCGACTGAGAGCAGCCAGGACAATTTCTCTGTATAGCAAACAAGATTCAGGCCAAGGCACACCAAGTGATGTGTAAGCTCATGAGCACACCGCCTTTCATGACGAGTTGGAATGGCTAGATAATATATGACAAACTTTTGCTGACTCTAGTTCGACAAGATACATAGTTTCACGGTTCCACAGTTCAAATAGTTTGCTAGATGGGAAAAGTTGTTCTAGTTTCAGCCACACACACAGTGACATTGCGTCACGTTCGGTTACCCCGAATGAGTTCTCCTACCTCAAAATCTTTATCTGACAAAAACTCCATTGCTAGGCAATGAATAGTCTGTCTTTCCACTCCACGTTCATCTGTTCAGAGTGTGAATCAGGCGAATTCAGTTTGAACAGCAGTCTCTTAGCCTTGAGAAGCCATACTAAAAATGGCTTCCTACGCGTCTCTTCGCAGGCAAAGTCTCTCACAAGATGCCCGAAATGATAAGAAGTGAACTTGCTTTAAAATCCTACTCAACGGCAAAAAGTTCTACAGTTCAGAAGCAGACCCGGGAATGTGGCCTTTGTGTACAGCGAGATCGACGTAAGGTGAATGTTACACTCGAGATTGCGCATGCTCTAGAAGTTCCTCCCACGAATACCGTCTTTTAGCGTGCAGTACGTAAGCGTCTATCCAATGCACTGCAATAGAGGCATATGACGCATTGCAGCTTCAACCGAGAACCTGGGCACAGACTCAAGACCTATGATGCACTGCAAGTGGCATTTCTGATCAGCCATTTTACAGCTACGCTCTCTAACGTACCTGCAATCTCATATCAACGTTTGACAGCGGCCCAAAATTGCAATATCGACAATCACGGAGGCTAGAACAACGTCAAATTCAATCGGAAGCTCAGTTTCTAGCTAATATCATTAGTATGACACGCGCTAAAGAATTTGATTACATATTTACTCCCGCCCAGAAAGGCGTTACCGGAACAAACGTAGTGGTAATGGCAGCGCATCCGAAGCTACAAAGCACCCTGCGTCTGAGGCGAGGCTTGAAGTTGGTAAGTTGAAGTCTCATGAAGAGGTCGGGACAGCTGTCAATTAGAGGTTTTCTTTCGGCAGCAAAGAAGTTGTGCATGCAACCTGAACAAAAATCTGAGAAGGACCCTGGGCTGCAGGAAAAATATAGTTGCGTGGCAGCCTATTTTAATAGTAAATTGGAAATAGGGAGCTTTCCTGTGTAGAAACACTATGACAACATACTGCTGTTTTAGTAGCAACAAAACTGCATTCACTGTTAGATAGTCTACAATATATCATGTGATCTTGGGCTACATTTGGAAATTAAGCGGATGGTCACGTGATTCTGGAAATTTGTTGCCTGCAAGTCCAATCTGTAGGAGAATCCGCCGCCACTGTTTTTAGCCTGTGAGTCACAACTGAGCAGGCCCAAAAAATTTTCTGTGTCTAGGGTCTACGAACCGATAGAGTAGGGTCAATTCTACCACCAATACATGTACAACGTACGTCTCTTTGACAATATGATCGAGTGTACGGCATTTGCATTTAGCGTTAGTTTGCCATCTGAATCTCAAGCTCTTACCGTTGTATGAGACAATGACTGTTACATTTCGATCTCCTTAGTCTCTGTTCCCTTCTAGTGAACTTACATGATCTGCTACGTACACTCTAGGGAACAAATTATGTGCCCCGCGAATGTATGACGTCTCAACTTCACGTTGCGTGACGAGTGACATAAGAGCTAGCCATCACACGGAGCAGGCTTCTGGTACGCCTGCTAAAGAGACAACGTCAGGCATTAGTCATTCCTTTTCCGGTCCCAATTATCTGCCGAATTGAACAGAACCTCTTTCGCGTGCGGGTGTCCCAGCGATTTGCTCAGCTAGCGATTTGTGCTGGTAAGGGCTCGGCGCATGCGCCAATTTACAATATAAAGTGTAAAGCTGCATCAAATTTGGCGCCAAATATTCTATTTCAGCCGTCAGTGAATTGCTCTGTTTAGCTTACGACGCATGCGCCATCTTACCATATAGAGTGTGGAGCTGCATTAAATTTGGCGGCAAGAAATCTGCTTCAGAAGTTCGGTGATTTGCCTTGCTTAGCTTATAACTCATGCGTACACCTACCATATATGGTGCAACCTAATTAAATTTGGCGTTTGTAGACATACATTTCATCTCGAAGAGAGAGACACAACGACTTAACTAAAGTCCTCTCTCTCTCTCTCTCTCTCTGTATTTCAATATTTTCTAATCATAGTACAATGCGTGAATTTAAAAGTGCTACCTTACAATGTCTATAGTAAACTGTCCATTACAATAGTATTGTTCTTGAACACAGTTCAAAAACTTTGCTACTCTTAACAATCTAACTGAAATCTAGACCAAAACATCTAGAACTAAAACCTAATCTAGAAATAGCATTCGATTCCTTTTGCTTCTTGTTAATTATTGTAGTTACTTTGTTCTAAATAATGCGTACATTTTCTTTTTGGAGACTTGTTGAAATGCGGCGATGCCAAAGATTCTTGAATTGGGCAGAGTTTATTTGTGAACACATATGCGCCATGCGAGATGCCTCAGAAAGAGTGGATTTCTGCATCCTGACCCCAACGACCAAACACTTCTATTGCAATAGGTCTGAAAAGGTGTCCTAGATCTTCAGCTTGTTTCGAATATTTAGCTCGTTTTCTGTTTTCTTGTTCGGAAGCGGCAAAAGCCGCTTTGTTGCTGCTTCCTGGAAGGTTTCGCACAGCACAGGGATGAGTAATAGTAATGTCCAGGAGAAGCTTTTGTCATGTCTGCAGTTATATATAGCAATGTCTGGTCTCTTTTTGTCAGCAAACTGTGATGTAAGTTCTTTTCTGCATCGAAGGTCTACTGCACACAACATTTGGTAAAACTCGTCTAGAATGTGATCATGTCTGAAAATTGGGCCACCTCCGAGTTTACATGTTAGGAAATGATATCCTTCTCCATCGACTTCATGATTACAGCTTGACGTACATCTTGGAATATTGCTAAGTTGTGAAAGAGGGACTCCTAGTCGCATGAGAACTGCTGTCCGAAATTGGGCAGAAGACATCGTGTAATGCTGCGAACTAGGGATCGCATCTAACCATACTCCAGCAACAGGTCCACCACAGCTTATGACTCTCGCTTTTTCTTGTTTACAGCTGCTGTTCTGAAGAAAAGTTTCAAACTGTTTGTTTTTGATGACTGAATAAAGTTTTGATTGTAACTTCTGTGGTATTTCTGGTAGCTTGTCTAATGAAGGAAGTAGTGTTTTAGTTGTTGGACAAATTTTATGTAGATTTTGAAGGGCCAAACTCAAGTCCATGGAAATGGGAGGCGAAGTCTCCAAGGCACCGCAAATATCACTGCAAATGCTCTCAAATCTGTTGTCTCTGTTGTCTAAATTATTTAGAGTGCTGGCCCAAGCTCCAAGGAAAGCGGAATTAGTGGTAGAAATTGCCGTTGTAAGACCGAAGACACCCTGTTTGAGACTCAAGGCAAGCTGCTGATAGTTTCTGTCTTACAGCTTGTAACCTATTATGTCTTCGAAGCAAGAGAGGATTTGCTTGTCATGTTGAATGGCTGCTGCTTTGATCAAACGAGGAGCTACTGTACGAAGAAGATGTAGAATACTCGGGACTCCGCAGTAACATAAGAGAAGTGTAGACGATTGAGCATCTTGTAAAAGGAGTAGTCTGGATAACAAAAGTTCTTCTTTTGCAACGTTGTGCGAACAAATCATCTTCACAAAGTCATCATGTCCAATCGGTGTTCCTAAGACTTCGCATCCGTCTGATCTCAAAGATACTGGAAGAGTCCATTCTCGTGGTGTTTTGAAAGAGAATGCCTCGCATTTGTCTTCTCTCAATTGCAAACCTATTTCTGAGAGGTCTGCTTTCAAGCTTGCATATGTGGCGGTAACTTGACTTTGAGGACCGAGAATGATAGTGTCGTCCAAGTAAGAGGGAGTCAGTGCACTACTATTGTCACGGTTTGCCTTCAAAAGAATAGGTTGTAGTGCCAAGGAAAAGAGAAATGAACCCAATGGATCCCCTTGCTGCACGCCCTCTTCAGAATGCACGTAACTTGTGTAATTCCCTACTTTAACTGTAAGTAATGAAGGTTGCAAGTAGCATTTTGATACCAACGGGAATAGCTGAGGAAACTTTTCTGCTACTGGCGTTAAAATAACTTGTCTGCTCACCGTGTTGAAGGCATTCTTTGCATCCAGTTTTAAAATTACCCAATCAGGGTGTTGCTGTAGGCAAATTTGTATTAGATGAGTCATCATTTCAGCTCCTCCTGGCGTTGCTACTCCATACTGGTGAGGAGAGAGATATTCGGCCATGCTTTTCTTTATTTGGAGACAGGCAGCCTTGGATACCAGTCTGCGAATACAGTTTTCAATTGCTATTGGGCAAACATCAAAGTTGGTTTTCTCAAGAGTAATCAATTTTGCACCAGAGAGAATTTCAGCTACAGAATTTGGAATATCTCCCGCTAGATAACTGTTGCAAACTTCATGTAATAGCTTAAAAGTGGATTCACATTCCATAATCAACTTCAGATGCTGGAACCTCCAACCGTCTCTTCCTTTGGTTAGTGCCATTAGGACATTTTCTAAGACAATTGTCAAGTGATTCTTATGTTACCTGATAAGGAGGACAATTGGATTGAAATTTATCAAATCGTCTCCAATTTCCTGTGTTCTCTTTGGATGTTTTGACTGAAGTTTCTGAAAGGTGTCGGTGGTGCTTGGGCAATCCCCGCACTTGTTAGCAAATTGGATGCCCTTGAAATTTCTCCTTCTTTGATCTTTGACTTCACAGCTTGAATTAGAGACTTAGGTAGACGTTCGTTTATGTCATTGACTGTATCATTGACCGATGAACTTGGTTGAGGAGTTAAAAACTCAAAAAGTAGGTCCCACCTCTCTTGCTTAAACAGTTTCAAACGTCTTTCCCAATCTTTAGTTCCTGACTTGCCTCCTCGTTTTAGAGGTTGAAGCAGAACTCTAGGGATAAGTAATAACAATTTCCAAGCAGATTCGTCTTTGCTATTCTATGACAATCTTTCAATGGCACAGAACAGCAATCTATAAATGTTTTACAGAGAAATGTTGGTATTTGTTTGACTGAATACACAATATGACGACTTAGCACTTCCATGTCTAGGCTTGCTAGATATGACCAAGGTTTGTAATTTGAACTCACATCAGGCAATTTTTCAATTGATGGCTCTTGACCAATGGTGATCTCAGTGTTTAAAGTTTGAAATGGGAAATGGATGCCGTTGAGCTCATCAGAAGCGGTCCTCGCAGTCTCGACTCCGTCACGTGACGTTGACGACACACGCTGGTCATCAAATGACGGCAATTCAGCGACACGGATTCGCGATTCAAATATCGAAGAAGACTGACTATCACATTCAGCGGCTTCACTTGCGGTATCTAACGATGATAAGTTAGAATCTGTTGTAGTCGAGGCAGACGTCTGGCCTAGGCCTGCTGGACAATTTTTTCATCTGCCTTCGTAGAGCGTTGAAACCGTTGAAGTGACTACGAGTGACATACGGCTTCTGACAGTACGTACATGGTTCAAGCGAATGACGGATGAGAAAGTCTCTAGGTATTACACTGAGGTCATGATTTCTACGGATGTGATCGAACACACGTTGTCGTTTTCCGTTGCGGTATCTTTTGACCGGGCAGTCTAAGATAGGACAGGAAATAGAACTGGAATCATCCATACAGACTGACAAAACTGGTACAAATACAAAGTGAACTAGAACGAATGCCAACAGAATAGGAACAGTTATCGAGATTTGAACGCCATACATCCGGGACTCTTGTGTATCATCTGCATTTCCTTTCTGAAGGCAGACTGCCAATCGACGACGCCAATAGTTTGAAAAGTCACCGTAAGACATGTCCAGTGCTGCTGGCGCGAGACTGGCAGCCTCCTTCAAAGTTTTAACACTCTCAGCACCCCAACAGCCAAACACTTCCAATGCAAAAGGTCGGAACAAGTGCCCTAGGTCTATTGCTGCAGACAGATACTTGGTATTCTTTGAGCGCTCTTTTGAAGATGCAGCATACCCTGAAATTGTTTTGCTCTATCCGATGTTATGCATTGCCCAGGTATGAGTAACTGTCATTTCCAACAGTAACTTTTTGCCTTGATTATAGTCATATACAGCGACATCTGGACGCTTCTTTCCTAGAAATTGATTTTGTAGCTCCTTCTTACACCGAAAGCCTAAAGACCTGAACATGTCGTATAAACTGTCCGATAAATGGTTATGGGGGTGTATAGGGCCTCCTCCCCATTCACAAGTCAAGAGATGATAACCATAGACATCAACTGAATTACCGCAATTGGGCGTGCATTTTTGGATGTTGCTCAAGGCTGGCAGGGGTGCACCAAGCCGCATAAGTGCTGCAGTGCGAAACTGTGCACTGCTCAGAGTGAAGTGCTGCGTGTTTGGAATCGCCTCCAACCAAATACCTGCATTGGGACCCGTTGAAAAGATCAACCTTACTTTTTCTTTATCTGTAGAACACACTTCAATATAGTGTTGAAATGAGCTTTTATTTTTGACTAACTGCAGTCGACGTTGCAATTTTTTCGAATGATCTGGAAGACTTGAGATAGAAGGGATTATTTCCTTTAGTGACTGACTGTCGTTGTGTAGATCATGCAGGGATGAATTCAAATGAGTAGAAATCGAATAGTTTGAAGACTGCAAATCATCAATCACGTAGGAACACATGGGCCTCACATAATCGTCATGTACAGGTAGATGGTTCAAACTGTTTGCCCAAGCTCCTAAAAATGCAGAAGGAACTGTATCTCTTGCTGATGTGAGACTGAAACCTCCGTTCTTTATTGACAATCGGACCTGCTGCTTTTGTGTATCTGTACATTTGATGCCGATAATTTCTTCAAGCGTAGTAACAACGTTGTCATCGTGTTGTACACAAGCGACATCTACTAGGCAAGGAGGGACCGTGCGAAGAAGATTCATGATCTTAGGCACACCGCAGTACCTTAGCAGGAGAACTCCTATCTGGGCATCCTGCAGTAGAGACAGTTTAGACAAAAGAGGGTTTAATTTTTCAACCTTGCCACGACAGGCATCCTTCACAAAGGTATCGGATCCAACTGGAGTACCCAATAGCTCGAATCCATCCTTCATTTCGCGTATTGGTAGCTGACATCTGCTGATACCAAGTGGTGAATAGATTTCACACTTCTCTTCTCTTAATTCTAGGCCAATATTAGACATATGTCCTTTCAGTTTCCAGTACGTGTCGGTTACATCACTGATTGGTCCTAGGATAGTAATGTCGTCAAGATAAGAAGGTGTCAAAACTGATTGGAACTCACGTCTTACTTGGACCAACATTGGATGAATAGCAAGACTGAATAGAAAGGGGCCAAGGGGTCTCCTTGTTGAATGCCTTCTTTTGAAGCAATGGTGTACGGCTTCCCATCAAGCGTTGTTGTCAATGGCACTGAGTACCGGTAACATTGAGTGACAAATGGGACCAAAGAAAAAGCGACTTTTCTGAAGAAAGGGGCGTTTCCTCAAATCAATAAGCGTGCGCTACCTCTCCTGGAGAGTATCAAACGGAGACAGTGATAGTGTTGTTGTGTTAGTGTAACGTAGAGACATGTGACGTATACGTCGGTGATTGTGATTGATCAGTGGAGCAGTATTGTTTTTGACTGAGCTAGGGTAGTACAAGAAGCGGTATTGATTCTGTTTGAGTTAGATTTGACTGATAGCTGTAGCGAGTGGGAAGTTGGTTAAGATTGCGTTTACAATATACGGCGCGGTTAACCGTTGGGCAGTCTACGCGTTCTCTCTCGTAAGGTGCTGCATCCGTCCTCGGGAACTCTGCAACATTTCGGAACTGCCCGGGAGTGAGTCCCAGCAGTAGAGCGACCAGTAGATCAAGAAGAAACAGAAGAGACTGCGAGGTCATTCTAGAGGATCGTAACCGCGAGTAGCCGTAAGTGTGTGTCGACTCGAATTAGGGGCGAGCGCGCATGCAGTTAGAATAAGCGAGGGCGAAGCACGAGGACCGAATCCCAAGGTATCGAAGCTTCCTGTATTCGCAAATGGCACAGACGATTTAGGTAACTATTTACAATGGTTTGACAGGTATTCTACCAATAGTGGATAAGGGAAAACAGACTGGGCGTTCTACTTGAGCGTACTGTTGAAGGCCAGCGTTTGATGTTCATTCGAGATTGGCTGATAGCGCCGCCGACGATTACAAGCAACTGAAGTAGGCGTTGCTTAAAAGGTACGATTTGACTCATGAAGACTACAGATTGAACTTTGGGCAGGAGAGAATGGAAAGGGACGAGAGTCCGTCGCAGTTTACCGCGCGTTTGCTCAACTACATGAAGAAGTGTATACGTCTGGCTAATGTCGACGAAACGTCGCCGTCACGGGTGAGTGACAATTTTGTGAGAGAGAAGTTTCTTGATGCTTGCCCGCAAGAATTACTGGATTTCTGCGGAAGAAGCCACTCAAGAGCTTGAAGGAGGTGATTCAACTTCGCGCAACTGGAGAAGCCAGCCTAGACAGTGGATCAGCCACGTATCGTGAAGGCGATGTAAAGTCAGTAAAGCTATTTGGTATCCAGTGCTTTGTTTGTGGCAGATATATGGTCATAAAGCCATTGACAGCAGAGTCAAATCCAAACTGTTTCAAGTGTGGAAAGGCAGGTCATGAGGCAAGAAATGCCGGAGCAATCCCGAAGCTGGAAATACTACATTAAAGTCCAACTGCGTAGTGCAAAAAGGAACATCGCCTGGACGCTGCTACTGAAGCCCATGGTGTGTCAACTGAAGACCTGGACGAATCAACTGATGATGGATGCCTACTTCTGGCAAATAGTACGAAGGTTCCACTGATAAGCAGTGCTTTAAGCAAGGAGTTGTCAGTGAATGTTTAGTGTATGCTAGTGTCAGAAGGGAGAATTGGTACTTTAGGGGTACGACTTTGGAAGATACCGGGTGCTGTGGGGTGATAGTAAAGCAGAAGTTTATTCTTGATACCCAGTATACCGGCCTCTATGGATTGATGCAAGTGCTGGACAATACCGTTCGTAGAGTACCAATGGCCACGGTTCACGTCGTATCACCGAACTTGACAGTAGAGGTCTCGGCACTATGCCCGCTTGATGCTGTGTATGATGTGGTAGTTGGTAATGTCCCAGGTACAAGGCAGCAGACAACCACGATCCTGAGTGGAATATGGCCAACGTAGTGACGACAAGATCCAGCGTGAAGAGAGTAGGTCATGCTAACCCCTGTCAACGTATGATCAGTGGAAAATTGGCTCGATATCAACCAATACAAGATTGTGGAAATGCAAGGTAAGGATGTCTCGTTACAGAAGTATTAAAAGAAGACAGATATCAAGAACATGGGTCTACAAGAAGTTAAGTTCGAATTCAAAGGTCGAGTTCTGTATCGGGTGTTCAAACATCCTCGTGTCAACAATGGCAAGCCAGTTTGGCAGATATTGGTAACGGAGCAATTACGAAAGCATGTGATGGAGCTTGCGCATGACTCAATAATGGGGGACACTTGGGCATCCGGAAGACAGTTGACAGACTATTGAACAACTTTATTGGCATACCATACACAATGATGTGTCGAGATTTTCTCTGTCGTGTGACATTTTTCAGAGAACAATACCGAAGGGTTCGGTTTTAAGTGATCCTTTGCGGAACATGCCTCTCGCTGATCAGCCATTTAAGAGAGTCGCAGTCGACTTAATTGGTGCGATACATCCACCCAGTGAAGAGGGGCATCGCTAAATTCTGACGTTAGTCGAATATGCCACGAGATACCATTAGGTCATACCCCTAAAAAGGTGAGCAGCGAGACAGTAGCCGAGGCTCTGTTGAAAATTTATAGCCTTCTTGGTACTCGAGGAAGTCCTTAGCGACATGGGCAATCAATTTGTGTCGGAGTGCATGCAAGAGGTCTTAATGCTGATGAGTATACGACAACTAAGGACAACACCGTATCATCCAATTGCAATGGGTTGGTGGAGAAATTTAATGGGATGCTCAAGACGATGCTGAGAAGATTATGTAGCGAACAGCCAAGGCAGTGGCACAGGTATGTCAACCCACTGCTTTTTTTCGCATACAGAGGTGCTCCAGGTGTTAACAGGTTTTCTGCGTTTGAACTAGTTTACGGGAGAACAGTTGGAGACGAATGAGAATCCTACGACACCTTTGGAGTACGGAGGATGATGCACCGGAAGTGACAACTAGCTACCACTACTCATTCGAGTTGAAAGAGAGGCTTGAGGAGACGTTACGTATTGCAATAGAAGATCTAGCTAAAGCTCAAGTTAGAAAGAAGCGTTACTATGATCGCAAAGCCAAGGAAATGAGTCATGAGGAAGAGGACAAGGTTATACTGCTACGCCCTACTGAAAGCAACAAGCTGATCATGCAGTGGAAAAGCCCATACCAAGTCGAGGCAAAGCGTAGTGTCAACGATTATCGAATCAACGTCAAATGGAAGAGCAAAAATTATCACATTAATCTGCTCAATAAGTATCAGCAGACAGCCAAGGATGGAGAGACGGCGGAGGCTGTCAACAGAAACCCGATGATGGTAGGTGGTGCTGTTTTGGAGAGGGTCTGTTCAGCCATCATTAAGGATGACGAGTCATGTGGTTCGGACGATGCCATTGACGACGGCGATCTACTAGATGTCGGTGCTTGACAGGCTGACAAATCATGTGGGATGACATCATTGGGGAGAACTTAACCAAAGAACAAAAGGGTCAGGTCCGAGACATATTGACAGATTTTCAGCAGATCTTTAGCGTTCTACCAAGGGAAACTGACGTTATCCAGCATTGGATAAGTTTGACTGCCACTGAGACAATCAGGACCAAGCCATATGCGGTGCCATATAGCATTAGAGAGTCACTCAAGTGAGACATCAGCAAAATGCTACAGCTAAAGATAATACGGAGATAACATTCCCATATTCTTCACCTGTCATTTTCGTGAGGAAGAAGGATGATACTAACCGAGTCTGAGTTGACTATCGAAAATTGAATAAGGTGACAGTGTGCGACGTGGAGCCCATGACTCCGATTGTGGACCTCATCCAAAATCTCAGGAATGACGGTTTCTTCATAAAGATTGATCTAAGTAGGGGTTACTGGCAA